>NC_085874.1:27313950-27316450 GCF_034702125.1 Engraulis encrasicolus
TCTCCCCTAAAACACATATTCATCTTGATCTCCTTTTTTTTATTAGTCTATGCCTAGTCCATGCCCTCGACTCTTTCCTTTCCTTAACGTCTCTTTCTCCATTCCCCCCATCTATTTTCTATCCAACCTTTTCTGTCTACTTCCCCTTATACATTCCCCCATGTACTTGTTCTGCTTGGGTGCTCAGGAGACCCTATGCATCGGCAGAAGGTCTGATAATACAGACATGCTCCTCTTGTGCACTGCAATGCTCTGCAATCCCCTTTCCCCCTTCCAATCCCCTTGCCATCTGTAGAATTCAGAATGTTGTCTAGGGGGAGGATTCTAGAATACCCATTGTCTTTTCATCATGAGGATTCTATAACCCCAGACGGCACCTGGCAATAGAGCAGAATACAGTCTGATCCATCTGTAGAATTCAGAATGTTGGGGAGTGAGCATTCTAGAATGCCCATTGTCTTTTCATCATGAGGATTCTATAACCCCAGATGGTACCTGACAGCAGAGCAGAATACAGTCTGATACAGTTCTTGCTTTCATCTCTTCTACTTATTTATGATAATGACACCGCATTATTCACATTCGCCATGTTATATAGGTATGGTAATAATGCCATACTCTCTCTATAAAGCTCCACTCTCTGGAATCACAGTGAGACGAGAGGGAAGCCCATTACAAATACAGCGCAGCACTGAGGCTGACTGACCTAGATATCATCAGAAGGATTCACACAGGCAGGGAGGCAGACACACACACACACACACACACACACACACACAGACTCACGGACGTACGCACCCACCCACCCACACACACACACACACACACACACACACACACACACACACACACACACACACACACACACACACACACACACACACACACACACACACACGAACGCAAGCTCACACATGCAGAAAGAGATAGAGAGAACTTAACTGCTATGAGTGGAATATGAATGGGCAGAGAAGGAGGAGTGTGAAAGAATTTAGAGAGCTTCAGTGCCTCTAATGATGAGACTTAATTGGACTTATACGGTATACTGTATATACGGTATACTGTATATATATATGTATTACCAAAGAGGGTAGATTAGAGGAAGATACTTCTGACTCTGACTTTTACGCGATCCATGTGATGTCAGGTGAGCGCCCCTTTAGGAGACCTTTGGTTAGCAGACCTTTGGAGTGTTACGGTTGAGAATAAATGGAGTCCCCTTAGCGCTGTAGATAGCGGTAGCACACATCTTGTGCCAAAGCCACCATCAAACATCACAAAACGAGAAGAAGAAGGAGGGGACAACGTCCCCTTAGGAGACCAAACCTGAGCAAACTCCTTTGCATTGGGTGGGCGGAGTTTGAATCCTCTTTCTCTAATCTACACAGTAAAAATTTACAAGGATTTCAGAGTAATTTACTGTGAAATCTCACAGTTAATTACTCTGATGTTCTGGTACACTATGCTACTGTGATGGTCACACGGCACACAGCAAATTACTCTGAAATCATTGTATCACTTGCCATTTCTCATCTAACTTGCACATCACAGTATTTTACTGTGATCTTCGACGATTACCAGCATGCCAAAGTGATGAACTAGGAAACATCACAGTAAACTACTTCACAACTTCAGTCATAGACAGTTTGGGCTCTTCAGTACAATCACACATTTCATTGACATTTTCAGCAAATTATTTAATTCTTAATGTCTCGTGGTATACATGTATACCCATCATTAGTTATCTACTTTTTCCCCACTCTCTGTCAAGTAATAGAAGAATGAGCTTATATATATTGGGAGATATACATGACCATCTTAATGACGGTGGGAATATGGTCATTTTTCTTGTGTACCACTTTAAATAGTACAACCCCTACAATAAACACATAATATAACAAGGAGTAATATTTTGAAGCAAACATAAGATATTCCTTCTAGATAAATGGCTCTCCATAAGTGCATTGCATGATGGGACACGATCTGAAGACAGCCCGTATGTCCTAAGCCCTTCCCCCTCAGGTTGTACATATTGACATGAGGAAGTGAGAAAAAAGGAGATGACCAAGCATGGGAAGACATGTAGCAAACAAGAAGTTGATGACTAAATAGTTTGCTGTAAATGTCCATGAACTTTCTGAAGGCCCAGGTTGTGCTATGTGGCAGCCTTGGCCTAATGGTTAGGGAGGTGGACTTATGTTCAGATAGTTGCAGGTTCAAATCCCTCCTAACCCTCCATTGCCCTAGGGACAACAACCAATGTTGTGTATCTGTATATCACTTTAGGTAAAGGCGTCAGCCTTCAACCCAACGGACATGCCTTCCCATTTAACTTTCGCCCACTTCAAGTGTGTAACAATATCATACTGTGAACTCACAATGAGTTACTGGCTACTAATTGCATTCATTTCACAGCAACATACTGTGACATCCTGCCACAATTTGTTACTGTGGAATTCAAAGAGACTTTTCGACATATCACAGTTAACTACTGTGCTGT
>NC_085874.1:27338950-27363950 GCF_034702125.1 Engraulis encrasicolus
ACTATCTGAAATTTGGATTAAGCATGTATGCATAGATCTTCGTTCTCGCTGGAGAACAGACTTCTCGTGATCATGCGGCTCTCGCAGGAGAGCGGCTGTCCACACGGTGGACTGATCATAAAAGTGCTTTAAGGGGTCCGCTCGGACCACTGCACTCGAGAAGCTGAGATAGTTAGATTGCGTGGCATATTGGGCAAGATCGCTGGCCATGGTGCTGAAGTACTGAAGCCACGGCTGAGAAATGTCTATGGAGTAAACATTCTCAAGCTCAGAAACAAGGGGTGCCACTGAGAGCTCATGCAGTAGGCCTATCTGAGCCCGCAGATGTGTGCGAGGTCTGAGCAAACACTCCCTGGTGGATGACGGTCAGAGAGCAATGGAGCAAGGTGAACTGGACAGGAAGCTAGGGCAAGACGCCCAACGAATCGATCGAACAGCAGCAAAAGGGAGGTGAATGGGGAGGTGGTGGTTGCGAGGGAGAAAGAACATTTCTGACTGGAGACAGGTGAGCAGAGAATAAATGCTCTATAGTTAATTAAGGGAAGTTTCAAATTTCAGTGTGCTGAAATTCCACCGAATGACGGCAGAGCGGAGAATGAGATGCAGTTGGTTTAATAGGCGTGCCTATATTTTCAGGCTGAATTCAAATGAATGACAGTTGAGCGGAGAATAGAGCGCAGGTGGTATAGGCATGCCAATTTTTCAATACGCTTCTCCCGAACTTTTGTTTATTGACAAGACGTGCATTTAATGCACAACATATGACACTTATTGCTGTTTAAAATGTGATGCATGTTTCTTTTCCTCTCTCTCTTCTTTCCTCTACTGGCTGAGTGTTTTTTATTATTATGTCACTTCATGTCTTCCCCCCCGCCCCACACACACACACACACCCATAAAAGCACTAAAAAATTTGATTACAAAAAAAATGTGATGCATGCAAAAACATATTTGAAAAATTGTACTGTTCTTTCATTGCCTCTGCATAGCATAAAACAATCACTTAATTAGTTATCTAATTTGCAAATGATTCATGCAGCTCCAACCTGCACAGTGCTAAACTATGGGGGGGGGGGGGGCATATCCCATCCACCCCACCCCCCACGCACACACCACTATGAGAGTAGTAAAGTCATCAAGAATTCTCAAGTCTCAACGTTTCCTTCCTCCTATCTATATATATACAGTATATACATACTAGGGGTGGTACGGTTCACAAAAGTCACGATTCGGTCCATATCACGGTTTCAAGGTCACGGTTTTCGGTTTTATACGGTTCTGTTTTTTTTTTTTTTTTTTTATAAAATGTATTATGCACTGGGAATTTATAAAATAAAAATTAGAATGAAAATGTAAGCTTATCATGGGTATGTTGAATTTGACTTCATTTAACCTAACAAGGTGAAGTTACTGAAAAAGTTACGGAAAGATATCAATGATTTTAACATGCTTCCATTTATTTCACAAAAAGGGAGAACTAAGTCCTAACTTTTAAGTTGACAAATATTCAAATATACAATATACTATAACACATTTGACGTGTAAAAATAAAACAACTACACCCCTGTGGGCAATGGGACCATTAGGTCAGTGCAGTATGACTATTTTGGTCAATGACACACTGAGAACGAATTGGACTTTTATTTTGATACCCCTTTCTGCGAGTTTTGCGCTTAGGATGAATCAGTTGCTTCCTATCATGAAACTGCCGGCCGTGAGAAGCGTAGAAGTAAAATCAGAAGTCAAATTCAATTTCAGGTGAACAAGTGATAGGGTTAAGTTATGTTAAAATGTGAAAGTTAAGGTAACAAATAATTTAAAAAGATCGTTTTTTTAGAAGTGTATTCACAAGAATGTTTCACAAAACTCCTGTGAATCTGAGCCTGTTAAAACAGTCATTTTATTTTGGTTATAGTGTTAAACATCAATGTTAACTAGGCAACATTGCAAAGTCCCCCTCATTCCATCAGAGTTTAACTGGCTACATGTAATTAGGCCTACAGTTGATTGCAGTTAAGGACAGCGCAGTGAATCTGATGGATATGTTCATATCTCGCATTATGCCGTCCGGAATCCCCATCCAATGTCACGTGGATATAACCTACACTAGGCTACTGTAACGTAAGTCTACTTTGCTCTGCTAATCTGTCATTTTTTGTAAATTCATGTTCATTTAATTTAAATTGGTCAGAATAAAGGCTGGGGGCAGTCACTTGCGCTAACGTGGAGAGAGAGGGGGAAGAGAGAGATGCGCTGACCGACCTGCGCTTGCTTGTAGGCTACTGTAGCCTACTCAGCTGGTGCATGCTGTTACATTATGCCTTTCAGTTGGCTGATAGAAATCAGTCTTTCCACACTCAATATCCTACGTAGTCTTTGTGTTTTATGCTTGTAAAAGTAGTAGGATTTTAATTGCGTCGTCCGCCGGTGGTCACTCTCTCTTTTTTTTTTTTTGGAAACCGTGGGCACCGTGCGGTTGCGCACTACCCCGTTCCGTGACATGCAAACCGTACGGTTTCGGTTTGTGACGTAAACCGTGCCATGCCTAATACATACTGAATCATCATGCAATTTCCCTTCAACAGATAAGTACAAGCAAGTGCATTAAGTGCACTGTTCTGAGCCCTGCCAGTGGGGAATGTGTCTGTCCCCTGCTGTGTGATTGATGCTGTGCCGAGGGTAGTGTCAGACGGGGATGGCAATGCGGCGGGCGGGGGGGTTAATTATAGTGCTCACTATACGGAGCAGCACTAATACTCCCTCAATCACGCATACACAAACGCGCACACTCAGAAATGTGCACGCAGGCACACACGCAGGCACACACGCATGCATGCACGCATGCATGCACGCATGCGCAAGCGCACGCCGCACACACACACACACACACACACACACACACACACACACACACACACACACACACACACACACACACACACACACACACAGGCCCGTTGCGTTAAGGTACGCAATGTAGGCAGTTGCCTAGGGCCCCCGAGTAGGTGGGGCCCCCAAGGACGACAGGTTATGTACCCAACAGCAATGACGATTTTAAATAGCTTTAAAATAAGGCAATGCCATCTGTATGAAGGGCGCTCTGCTGCGAGGGAAGCAATATCGCCTCCCTAATACCCCCTGCTCGAGGGGCCCCCCCTTCCAACAGGTTTGCATCGACATCGACGTGAACATGTCAATTGCCAAAAGGTGCAACGACAAATGTAGTCAAAGTACCCCCATCTCGAGGGGCCCCACTTCCAATTTGTTCAACCGTCAAATCCAGCGCAAATACAAACTGAAGATGAAGCTACATAATCTCTCTCACTGGATGTTGCGCAGACGTCAGTTTATATTACATTTTTGGCTCAAGACAGTTGCTTTTATAATAAAAGTTAATTTTGAAGACGACATATTACTCTCTGTAGGCTACTGCAACCAAACTGTCCCAGGCCAGTTGACATCGCACAGACAGCGAGATGCTTCATTTACAGCGTTATGTTTTCAAAAACGTCTATGAAGCATTAATCCACGTGCTGTAACAAGCACTGGGCAAACGTCGATTGTTCAATAACGCACCTTTTTTCGACACGGAACTGTTTTGGATGTGGACAAACGCAAGAAGAAACGAATGAACAATGTGCAATGCATATGACCAATATTTCGGATAACACGAGTCACACAAGTGCGCTGGGATAGCTAAATTTCTTGCTATTACTATGGATTACACATTGGAATTTGGGACCATGATTGTGGAAACGTGTGGATTACAGTGAGAGGTTGGGATACATTCTGGGATACATTCTGCGGTCAAGACAACTCAAGGTAAGGGCACCGGGGTATTGGTCCCCTATAATTGACACAGTTGTCAACCACGGAGTAACGGCGTTTGTTCAGTGATCCTGGAACACTGAACAACCGCCTACGTTACTCCGTGGTGATCCTTGGTCGCTACAGAGTAGCCTATTTGTGTTTGCTGCGGTATTACTAACAACACAAAAATTTTGGATTGTATTTTCAAGTGCGTGATGGATGCAATACGAAAAAAAAATCTCGTCTGGGAGACCCCCCCTGGCTTGGTTACAGATTTTTTGCTACCAATATCGCATCCCCCCAAACCCCCCACTGTGCCTGCTCATATGTTTTTCAGCCTTGAGTTTCTGGACTAGGCCTATTGTTGTATGAGTCAATAGTTGGTTTTGCACAAATGGAGCACCCTTGGTTAGATTTTAAAAGTGGTTGGAAATATTAGACCTTTCTTTATTTGTGATTGGCAATGCAGATCATGATTTTCGTGGTAGGGTCAAAAAATCTGATTGGGCCATATAGGCATAGCCTAGGCATACTCTCATGTGAGATAGGCCAGGTTAAACTGAACATTCAAGTAGCCTACTTCATGAGCGGAGCCTACTGAATGGAATGGGCTATGTTTGCCCAGGTCTTTCTTCATAAAGTTTCATAAAATGAACTGTAGGGACTAGTTATCATAATAACTTGATTGCATTTCCTCACAGGAAATGCTGGTGTATGCTTGCTCTTTATGCATTCATTGCCCTTCATGCATGTGTTGCCCTGCCACAACACTGTCTATAAGGTGACTTCTTGTTTGTTCCATTTGATTTCTATGGTTTCTGTGACATTGTGTTGTAATGGTAGGCTATGTGACAATGACTGAAGTGCCATCCAAAAATTGTCTGGCCCATCCGAAACCCGAAACAGAAGTTCTGGCGCCGTGGCTACCCTGTCAGGTGCCCCCGCCCCCCGCTTGAAAAAAAACACCCTAGGGCCCCGACAACCCCTTTGCCTAGGGCCCCAAAATCCTAGAAACGGGCCTGCACACACACACACACACGCATGCATGCACACACATGTGCGATTGCGCCAACACACACAAAATCACACGCATGACCCTGTACACACACACACACACACACACACACACACACACACACACACACACACAGACACACACACACGCATGCATGCACACACATGTGCGATTGCGCCAACACACACAAAATCACACGCATGACCCTGTACACACACACACACATACACACACACACACATACACACACACACACACACACATAAACTCTCCTCTCCGACTCTTTCAATTTCTCCCGCTCTCTGTTTCTGTGCCCCACAGTCCTGGAGGGGGGAGCAGGGGAGCAGGTGAGTTGAGATGTGTGATCCATCTGCCCTGGCTACCATATGCTCCTGTATCTACTTAGGCTGCACAGGTGTCCTCAACGTGCTGCAGTACAGGTGGGGGGATGAGAGGTGTGATATACCTCACGGCTAAATGGCCTTTGACTCTGGCTCTCCATACATTACATTACATTACATTACACTTAGCTGACACTTTTTTTGGTTACGCTTTATTTTAATGGTTCACTATTACAGTGGATCAACCACATTAGGTACAGTGTAATAACCAGGGTAACAATATTTAATACCATTTATTATATGGTTGTGACGTCATCGGTCGAATGCTCCATTCATTTCAACGGGGCTCCCCAACGTTCGCACGTCTGTTATGTAAGGGTTAACGTTCGGCGAGAAGGTCGCTACCGTGGAATAGCAGCACGACAGAGAGAATCTTTAGACCCCGACGCGGAGCGGAGGGGTCTTGTTCTCTCTGAAGTGCTGCTATTCCACAAAGCGACCGACTCGCCGAAAGTTAACCCGCTTATTATATGGATATACTTAAATGATTCACACATGGCGGGGACATTTCTTAAGGCCTATTTAATGTTAAGATTGTTGCTGCGCAAAACAAAACAGTGCCGTTGTGGAACACCGCTAGGCAACAGCTAGGTAGCCAGGACAACAGGTGTAGTCTATCACAGCAGCTGATTAGAGTCTTGTTGAAAAGTCGCTTTAGCAGTGAAAAGTTTTGTTGCCATTGACAGCGGTCTGTTATAGACCAACCCGTCCGTTATCGAAAAATAACAGACGTGCGAACGTTGGGGAGCCCCGTTGAAATGAATGGAGCATTCGACCGATGACGTCACAACCATATAATAATTTTCGATAACGGACGGGTTGGTCTATAACAGACCGCTGTCAATGGCAACGAGACTTTTCACTGCTAAAGCGACTTTTCAACAAGACTCTAATCAGCTGCTGTGATAGACAACACCTGTTGTCCTGGCTACCTAGCTGTTGCCTAGCGGTGTTCCACAACGGCACTGTTTTGTTTTGCGCAGCAAAAATGTTTATCTTAACATTAAATAGGCCTAAAGAAATGTCCCCGCCATGTGTGAGTCATTTAAGTATATCCATATAATAAGCGGGTTAACTTTCGGCGAGTCGGTCGCTTTGTGGAATAGCAGCACTTCAGAGAGAACAAGACCCCTCCGCTCCGCGTCGGGGTCTAAAGATTCTCTCTGTCGTGCTGCTATTCCACGGTAGCGACCTTCTCGCCGAACGTTAACCCTTACGTAATACCAGTGTAACACCATGTACCAATTTTGTACTTACATCTAGGGTTAGGGTTGGGGTTGGTACATGGTATTACACTGGTATTTCATGGTGTTAAATATTGTTTCACTGGTTATTACATTACTGTACACATTACTGTATCGAATGTGGTATATCCACTGTAATAGTGAACCATTAAAATAGTGTTGCCCTTCTTTTTTACCCAAAGCCACTTACCCTTATTATCAGTACAGGGTATTGATTACAGCCCCTGGAGCAGTGTGGGGTTACGTGCCTTGATCAAGGGCTCCTAAGCAATAGAGTGAGATAGTAGTGAGGGGATGGGTGGGATTTGAACCTGCAACCCTCTGATCTGAAGTCCATCTCCTTAACCAACGGGCCACGGCTGCCACATGGCATGTGATACCTGAACAACATGGCCTTTGCCCTTTGACCCAGAATAGTGTTACAATGCATCTAACCTCCCTTAAAACACTGTTTTCACGCACACACACACACAGACATACATGCATTGCACACATACAAGTGTGTTCGCGCACACACACACACACGCACACTCGCACGCACGCACGCACGCACACATGCACGCACACACACACACACACACACACACACACACACACACGCACACTCGCACGCACGCACGCACCCACGCACACGCACAAAAGTTTCTTGCCATTTATTGTCTTCACCACAGGCTATGACTTCAGTCAATTGCAAAAGATAAAGGAAATGAGAAAATATAGACAAAAGATATTTACAATATTTACAGGGATGCCAGAGCATATAGCCTTCTCATGAGAGCTGCATAATCTCAAAGGCCAACGGAAGAAAATCTGCCACTCGGGTAAACACCAACTGTATTAAAATGCAAAGTTAACATTTGCGCGAGTACTTACTGTATACAGCAGAGACTGAAGATATTGCTTGGAAGACTGAAATGTATTTTGCAAGGATATTTCTTCAATACTCAAAGCATCTTGAAATAAAAATATGAAAACTATGTTCCGTGCGTGTGTTTGTGAATGTGTTTTAGATAGTTTTGTGTTTGAAATATTGATGGCACCTCAATTACGTACACTGCATGTGAGCAACCGTAACAGCAAGCAAAGAAATACAGTATAGCGCAATACAATGCAATACTGTAGGTCGAGTCAATGCTTAACACGTAACCAAAGGATCATGATGTAGGAGGATGCGCAACAGGCAGAGTCAATGCTTTACCAAAGGAGACAGATGTAGAAGGAATGGTTGAGGGGGTGTCATGTTGAGATGGGGCAGCCGTGGGGTAGTAGTTAAGGAGATGGGCTTCAGATCAGAGGGCTGCAGGTTCGAATCCCATCCTTCCACAGCCTACCGCACTCCATGGCAAGGGTGCCCTAGAGCAAGGCATCTAACCCCACATTCCTCCAGGGACTGTAAGCAATACCTTGAAAATAATTTCAAGTCAGGTCGCTTTGGATAAAAGTGTTAGCTACAGTAAGTGTAATGTACTGTAATTCTACTAGACTAATGCTTGAACTGGCCTTGCCCCAGGGCAGACTCCTGACATGATGTTTAGTTTAGTTTAGTTTAGTTTGTGAGTGTGTGTTTGTGTGTGTGTGTACTCGTTATTTACAAAAAACAACTAACCCCTCTTTGCAACTGCACTTGTTGTTCTGTATATCTCCTGTGCACTTTGTATTTGCTTGTGATGTTGGCTTGATTATGTCCTCTTTTGAAAGTCGCTTTGGTTATAAAGCGTCTGCCAAATGCAATGTAATGTAATGTAATGTAATGTAATAATGTAATGTAATGTGTTCAAAGTAGTCACCATTAGGACGCTACTGAGTCATGACATCACATTCCGAGAACTAAAACCCCTGCAGCTTGAGAAGCAAAAAAAAAAAAAAAAAAGGTTGAACAGAGGTCAGAGACATCGTGGCTCGGACACAGTTTGCCTTTGGCACTAATTAGCATCCTGGAGTGACCGTGTGATAGCAAGCCTGCTACCCATCTTGTAGACGCGTTATTTTACTTGTTTATTTATTTTGCCTCAGCAGAGTGGACTGCAATTTCGAGTTCTTAGACGGCTGACTCACAGCCCTCAAATGACTGGTGAGTATCCCACTGACATCAGCCATTAGTCAGCTGGTCAGAGAGCTGCCCTTGAACATTTTTTTAAGTATTGTTGGGGCTTTTTGGCCTTTATTAGTAGACAGGAAATGATTGGGAGAGAGAGATGGGGCAGGGCCAGGAAATGACCCCAGCCAGACTGAAAGCGAGGTGCCCGTGGGCAATGTAGGCTCAGTTGTGGGGGATTAGCGTGCTGCGCCACAGCGTCGCCCTCTCTTGAACGACTGTACTGTTGTAGCATCACTGGTCTCTGGTGTGCCGATATATTGAACACACATTTTGTCACGACTTCCATGAGTCACGGTTCAGCCACACCCCCCTCACAAAGTGCCTCCTCAGCAAAGGGTTCCACCAAGGTGAAGACAATGGAGTGAAGAGGTCGATGGATTTGGGTATGTCCTGCATATTCTGATGTCTGCATGGTTATGTCCTACATGTTTTTATGTCTTTATCTTTAGTGTTTTGCTTTTTGTGGATATCTGCATTGTGAGTCCTATGTAGTGCGTTTTGCTACTTTCTTGGCTAGGGCCCACGTGGAAAAGAAGCAACTGCCTCAATGTGACTACCCTAGTAAAATAAAGGAGAAATAAACATTATATTGCATTGTACAATACATCATTTTGATCTAACATGGAAGGAAAGATGACAAGAATAGAATTTTAAATTACATGTTAGATCACGTTAGATCAAAAATAGTTTTCAAAACTTAAGTTTTCAAAGCCTATGTTTAATAAAATATATGGACCAAGTCTTGAGTTTCTATCAGCTGCAGGGAACTGTCATAGTGTGTTATACAGAGGGGATCTTCCTTTTCTGCATCATATTAGATGAAATGGCTTCACTGAAGTGTGCACTGAAGTGTGCTCCCTTCTGCCGCGGAGTACCTGAGCCAAGTTGGCTTGCTAGTTGGGAATTGTAAATTAAGTAACAAAACAGACTGCGCTTAAGGAACATGCTCCTGACAGTTTGAAGGCTCAATATCAAAAATAAAAAAAGTTGTTTTGCTGGTTGAGAGTTACTGCTATTAAAGGATAATTCCACTTTACACTTATACAGATGGTGTAACTTCAATCTGCTCATTACCGTGCCGGGCCGCGGCAGCGTACCGTGATCATTACACCCTGTGGCCATTCGGAATGCGGGGGGCAGTATAGCACCGCTTTTGCAGAGCAGCGTCTGCCTGTGTCTGTGGTCTATTTGTGCTTCCGTCCTTGCCCGTCCCCCAGTTTTAGTAGTAGTAGAAATACAGTCAGCAAATTGCATGTTTTATTTAGCATTGGGCATTTGATAGGGCATTTGATAATAACACAAGTGTGAGCCCTAAACAAGACCACAATGTGAATTTAAACTCGACTTTTTTCTGTCTTGCATTCACCGTCTCCCAATCCGTCTCTAACTTATTTCAGCACTATTCAAGCCAGGAACGGGTATCCTCAGGATACAGAGTTTGCATACATACTACAATTTGAACCGGTAAAGACAATTAAAACCGACTCAATCAGACAGGAACACCATTGTAATTAAGTGTGTCCCGTAACGCCAGCATGAGAGAGATTGAATTTTTAATTTGGCGACGACATTGTGTTGCACGTAACATTGGGCATTTGATAATAACACACGCGCGAGCCCTAAACAAGACCGCCAGTCGACGGTGTTTTGTTTTTATTATTCTGCATTCATGCCAGGAACGGATTGTGAACACTTATGACTGCTTCTTTGGAGGCTGGATAACCTGTCACACCAGTGTTTCCCACAGAATTTGTGTTTGTCAAGGTGGTGGGGCGTTAAAAGTACATATTTTTGGATTAAGCAACTTAAGAAATTACATTCACAACATGAAATCTTTATCTTTTCGGGGGACCTAGTCAAGGTGGTAGGTGGCTCTTTCAAGGTGGCCGCCTTCGCAATAAAGTGCTGGGGCAAACCCTGTGTCACACCACGACGTGTCACAAAAGGCTGTGCACTGCCTTTTTTTTTTTTTTTTTAAACACAGCAGTCGTATTGTCACGGGGGTGACAAACTTGGACTAACTGTTATTCTCACTGATTGCAAATGTTTGCAGGTGCCAATGGGAAGAGGGAGAAAGGTGATTGGGTGTACGGGGTGGGTATGGGCTTTTTGAATGCAGGTGGCAAGATGGCGAGGAGGATCCGGAGGAGGACGAGACGCACAGCTACCGCACGAGAGAAGGGTCGGAGAGACTACCGCGGCCGGGGGGCAGCCTTGGGAGGGGGGTGAGCTGCACGCCGGTATCCGGATGGGGCCAGGAGAAGATGGGGCACGCGTTCGGTCCTTTGGACGACACAAGCAACAGACGACTACGAATGACGCGCGGACGGCATATTGCCTGAACGAGGTTTGCGGCCAGAGTCACGAAGAGGTTGCGTTGGAAAGCTGGTGGTGGAGGACGCTCACCACCGAAGTTAAGTGCCACGCCTGGTCACCATAGCCTTCACCTTGAAGCCTCCTCCCCGCTGTGTGCGCTGCCCCTGGCCCGCTCTGTCTGTCACTCACTCACTCTCTCACTCCCGGACCCAGCGAATGCACGATCGGAAAAGACTTTTTGCGCAGCGAGGATGGCCACCCCTACACCATCGTTTTATGTGTGCTGTGTTGGTTGCTGTGCTGCTCACGTGTGCTCCTTTAAATAAGTAGCTTAGTTACTCGTGCTGTGTAGGCCTATTTTATTCACAATTGGTGATGGGAGTTAGCATCCCCCTGTGCGTTATTCATACGAATTCAGAGACTGGAAGCCTGTTTACCCTTCTCCTATCTCCACCAGCTGATCCGCCTCCGCGTGCCCAGACGAGCCAGGTGGCCCTGCCCAACCTGTCGGAGGCTACGATGCGCACGGACCGAGTGAGAGGTTTGAGGTGCTGATCAGAGACATTGGACCATTAAGGACCCCGCGGACAGAGAACTGGTTACACATCCACACACGCGCGCACACACACACACACATGCATACAGAACTATGTCTCCAAATAGAAAATAAATACTTGATTTAAATGACTTTGTTGTCTTGGTGTTTCCTGATGTGTACAATGCTCCTCGGGGTAGTTGGTATTAAGTGGGGGTGCCGCTGTCAAACGCGCACCCCCCACCTGTGACAGTATGATAAGTGTTAAGATAAGTGTGAAATTCTTTTTTTTTTTTTTTTGCTTAGGCCTATTTTTTTTGGCAAACGAATTCATTAATAGGCCTAATTACTTCTATTGTTAAGGCGGCTACAGAGTATAATTTGTTTTCATTATTTCATAATTTTTGTTGGTGGTAAGCCTATATTGGCTACTATATAGGCTATTTTTAATTAGGCTATTTGAATGATTCAACCAACCGCCCGAATTTAATTAAAATATTTGGCTATAGGCTACTTTCGATTCGATTGTGTGTGCTCTTCTTAAAACCTGATTTTAATATGGCAACCAAGCATAGGCCCTACACATTGTGAGGGACTAAACAAGTGCGTCCAATGCGAATACTCCCTCTTGTGTTGTTGGAGAGAGAGAGAGCTCTTTTGTGTGCGTGTGGGGGTTTAATCACCCCCTCCCCCACAGACAAACATTCACTCCGTCACACAGTTGAAGACTGTAGTTAGTTGACATCTATGTAAGCGCCCCTCCAAGCGTCTGCCTGTGTTTGTGCTTCCGTGCTTGTCCATCCCCAAGTTTTAGTAGTAGTAGAAATACAGTCAGCAAATTGCATGTTTTATTTAGCATTGGGCATTTGATAGGGCATTTGATAATAACATAAATAACACAAGTGTGAGCCCTAAACAAGACCACCATGTGAATTTAAACTCGACTTTTTTCTGTCTTTCATTCACCATCTCCCAATCCAGTTTGCATAGGCCTACCTACAATTAAATAAAATAAAAAAGACGGGTTTTTTTTAATTATTATTATTATTATTAGTGCTTGTGGACACTTGTGAACTATGACTCCTTCTTCGGAGGCTGGATAACCTGTCACACCACGAGCTCTTTTGTGTGCGTGTAGGGGTTTAATCACCCCCTCCCCCACAGACAAACATTCATAGCGTCACACAGTTGAAGACTGTAGTCAGTTGAAATTTATGTAAGCGCCCCTCCAAGCCGTGTGAGTTTAACAGTTTGCGGCCAAGAGTTTTTTTTTCACGAGCGCGCGCACGCACACACACACACACACACACACACACACACACACACACACACACACACACATTGGTACATTGATCACCTGGATACAGTCATCGACCAAATCATCGATCTAGGTGGTGAGCCCACTGGTAGGTGAAGGGAAACAGCGCACTACTGCACAAACAACAGGCCGAGTCGCAGGAGACACAGCGAAAGGGACGGAACGCAATTCTGGTTAAGCCGGGCAGAAAGGATGTTTTCTGCTGTCTTTATCTGCAGTGTAGCCTACATTAGGCAACTTGTAAAGGCTGCTGTGTAGGCATTGTCTACTAAAACTCTGTAGGCCTACTTGTGAAATAAATTTACACTCTTGCTGAAATTTCAAGTTTAGCCTACGTTTATTTGTTTATACACAGAATTAAAAATCAATACAATAAAAACAATATGAGGTAATAAAAGAGTATGACGTGTGTGCATCCGTTTTTTTGTTCAACATTGTTCAACATTGTCATAAGATGGTGCGGAGAACCAGGTAAAGACCACAAATGCCCAGACGCTAACCAGACATGGATACCAAATTATTTCTATTTATTTATTATATTTTAGCCTACTAAATATTGAAAGAAGGAAAAGAAAAGACAGACACGTCGAGGCTACTGGTCGTAGCCTATTACAGCAAATCGAACATGCGCTTTATGCACACATAGCAATAAAGTAGTAAAAGGAATTCAACTTCGGAGCGCAGTGGGTTTCGTGGGTCCGGGGGGATGGTGATGGCACGTTTGGTGTCTTTCCACCACCCCTGCACGGAGTGCATGGATGGAAAGCATATCCATAAAGCATCTGCATTCCTTCTGGAAGAATTAGGCTACAAAGAGCTGGTTACAATTTCAGTAGGCTATTATTTCCATAAAGGAATCGAATAGCCTAATTGTCATAACAAAAGTTGCAGTTTCAGTCAAATAGCTCATATTAAGTGGAGGACGAGTAATATTTCATAAGCATATTTTAGTTCATATATTATGTAATTCATTCTGCAAAAATGAGTATATTTTTCTCTCAAAAAATGACATTGGTTTCAATGAGGGCACTCTTGTTCGGCAGGGACTCGCTTTTCGGCACGACACTGGCTGTGCCAAACATTGTTTAAAAGTTTTTATCAAATTTTGGTCGGCACACAAGGTTTTGGACATACTAATTTCTAGTGGCACCTGGGCTGCGTTTGGTGCATTGATCAGTCATGTTGCCTAGCGAAAAAGACAACCTGGGTGAGAGGATGAGATCTTCCTCGGCTGGCGAGCGCTCAGCATGTGTGCCCGCGCGTTATCTTCTCTCCCAAGACCCGACAGTTGCTTACAAGTCAATTTGAGCACGAAAACAGCAAAGACAATGTGATATTTCATTCAAATAGGGCCTACACACTCCAAATAAAACATTGGTCGGAGGGATTTTCAACCGGACCGCAGCGCGAGCAGACAGTCAGTGTGAAAAGCCAACTCTACCGGGAAAATCGCCGCTCGCTTACCATCAGTGCGCGAGCCCTGAAAATCGCAGCTCGCTTACCATCAGTGCGCGAGCTCTCGAAACAGTGAAGTGGCATATCGCAACAGCACATGCGGATCAGCCAAATCATATGCAACAAAGTCGCCAACAAAGCGAGGATTTAACGTTTAATAGGCCTATGCCAACGTTGTGTGAATACGGGAATTGGACAGCCATGCACTGTCCTTTCAATAGGTATAGTAGAATAATAGGTATAAGACCGCTTCGGTTTCTTTTCACCTCATGGGGAAAGCATAATTTCCATGCACTGCACGAAACTACTAAGCATAAAGTTAGCGATCAAACAAAAAAATATTGGTTGTTGTCATTACAGCCTATGCTATGGCTGTTGTTTAAAATAGCCATTGGATTGCCAACCGTCCCTTGTATTAAGAAACAAACGTATGGATATGAGCTGACATGGGACTCAATGTCGTTCAAATGCAGGGAATTGCATCTGTTTTTTTTTCCCTTTTGTATTCGTTTGCGTAATTATAGTTTTTCTGTGCGTTCCGGGACCTCTGTCCAACTCACCGTCGCTGTGATGTCATATGCTTTTTGCGTTCCGGTACCTTGTGATTTACAAATTAAGCATTGATTACGGAAGTGTAGGTTAGGTTATCGCCCCAGCTGTTGGCGATGTAAGATAAATAGCCAACGCTTAAACACTCAAACGCGGCGCTGTAGGTTACTGCAGTGAGGTTTAGGCCCCCTATTGCACTCTCCATAATTTTTACCGAACGAAAAAAGTATCCACATCCAGATAACAAGTTTGAAGTTGCAATATTAGACGTTTCAAATCTTGCGATGCGAGAATCGGTATAGGGGCTTGTGGCTTCAATTTAGGTCTACACATAGCCTAGAGCTTGCACATTAATGGCAATTCATCCGATCATCATAAAAAAAAAGAAAAGAAAATTCAATAGGCTATTTATTCTTTTTATGACTCTTCTTACTTCCTGGAGGTGTTCTCACACAATTTAACTAGAAATGCATTCTCACAGAAAATGCTGGAAGCGGGCTTGCCTTTGGGGGCAGAGATGAAACAAAGTACTATTGAGAAAACAAAGCTAAAAGAAATCTTGGAAAAACTCCATCCACCCAGTCAGAAGTTATGGGCCAAACAATTCAGCCATCTTGGATTCAGCCATCTTGAAAGTGTTGTAGCTCTGCGTTTTGGGGATATACTAAATGACATACATGGTATTTTAAGTTGGCTAAGGAACACTGCATATGATATAATTTTGAAAATCAACATGGATTCGAACTCACAACCTCCATATCTGTAATCCAACCCCTTTGCCATTGATATTAAATGACATACAATACATGATATTTTAAGTTGGCTAAGGAACACTGCATATGATATCATTTTGAAAATCAACATGGCTTCGACTGGGGTTCGAACCTCCAACCCCCATATCCCTAATTCAGCACATTTGCCATTCATACTAAATGACATACATGGCATTTTAAGTTGGCCAAGGAACACTGCATATGATATCATTTTGAAAATCAACATGGCTTTGACTGGGATTCGAACCCCCAACCTCCATATCTGTAATCCAGCACATTTGCCATGCATACTAAATGACATACATGGCATTTTAAGTTGGCCAAGGAACACTGCATATGATATAATTTTGAAAATCAACATGGCTTTGACTGGGTTTCGAACCCCCAACCTCAATATCTGTAATTCAGCACATTTGCCATCCATACTAAATGATATACATGGCATTTTAAGTCGGCCAAGGAACGCTGCATATGATATAATTTAGAAAATCAACATGGTTTTGACTGGGATTCGAACCCCCAACCACCATATCTGTAATCCAGCACATTTGCCATGCATACTAAATGACATACATGGCATTTTAAGTTGGCCAAGGAACACTGCATATGATATAATTTTGAAAATCAACATGGCTTTGACTGGGTTTCGAACCCCCAACCTCAATATCTGTAATTCAGCACATTTGCCATCCATACTAATTGACATACATGGCATTTTAAGTTGGCCAAGGAACACTGCATATGATATAATTTTGAAAATCAACATGGCTTTGACTGGGGTTCGAACCCCCAACCTCCATATCTGTAATTCAGCACATTTGCCATCGATACTTAATGACATACATGGTATTTTAACCTGGCTAAGGAACACTGCATATGATATAATTTTGAAAATCAGCATCGCTTCAAGTGGGATTCGAACTCTCAACCTCCATATCTCTAATCCAGCACATTTGCCATTGATAATAAATGACATACATGGCATTTTAAGTTGGCCAAGGAACAGTGCATATGATATAATTTTGAAAATCAACACGGCTTCAGGTGGGCTTCGAACTCTCAACCTCCATATCTCTAACCCAGCAGCATGCATTACCACTAAGCCAAGCAGCTAGCTGTCATGCACAGTCCAGCAAGACTATATTACATTGCAATGCAGAGCTCAACAATAGACTTCTAGAATGCTTCCTCGCACCTGCTCGTTAAGAATAGAATCTTGAGACAGTGACAGTTGAAATGGAACACTTCACTGGCTGCACCTGTTGTGATTGACTGAAAGACAGTTAGCATTGAGTTCTAAACTGGGGAGAGAAAATGAGAATGAGTTTTTTGTCTTTACAACATCGTTGTAAAAAAACTAAAAGGAGTTGGCACGTGTCCTTTTCACAGATCGGAGTCATGCTTGTGATCTCTCTAACAGTCTTTGAATGAAGTTTATAGGTTAAATTTTTCAGGCACAAATGGACCTCCGTGTGGGACATGCGCTGATCTCTTGAAAAATGCCCTTTTCGAAAGACTGGGATTCTCCATAGAGCCAGGCCTGTTTTTTTTTACAAACCTGCCATTTAAAAAGTATTGGGAGTTGGGAAATGAAACTTTCACAATTTGGAGACATCCCATAGAGCTCGCTAACAACGCGTCAACTAAACTTCTAGGTGAAAGTGTTGATGTTTTATGACCGAAAAAGCCTCCTACACTCTAATCTCTAGAGTGGCGGAACTTTGGTTCATGGAGGTTCCACCACTATTTTCAATGGGGGCCCAGGCTTTCACAAAATCGACAAAAACGGGAAAACGACAAGAGACACGGAAAAGCCTATTAGTATACGCGATCTCCAAGCCGAGCCGGTCGTTTTAGTGTTTGAACGGTGTCTCTATCTCGAAAGGCCTAGGAGGAGATCCCTGCACAAGAACGATAAATAATAATAAAGAAACAGGACTTAGAGATTACTATAATCGGGCCTTGCTCTGCAAGGGCCATGCTCTGCATGGTCCTTGCTCCGCAAGCCCGCTTAATTAGGCATGTCGTTATCCGCTGAATCGGTGCGTGCTGGTGAATATGAGCATATTAATAGGCCTATGCCGTCAACATCGTCTAAAATATTCCATATCGTCGGCTTGCTACCAAAACCGCCTAAGTCCGATTTTGGGTTTTTCGGAAAACAGGGAAAAACTAGGCGCCAAAGGGGGCGCCAAACATCAGTGGCAGTTCTAGGAAATCTGAGACCCTGGGCAAAGAGCAATTGTGAGTCCCCCCTAATAATTTTGGGCAAAGGAGATTTTTGCAGAACTTTACTCCCCTACCACATCTGCATCATCCTGTCATCCTGTCTGTGTCATTGGTCCACTACAAACAGATGTTAATTTATTTTATTTATTTATTTTGAGTAAAGCTGCAAGTCAAACATGAAATGGCTCCTAAGGAAAACAAAACACTTTAAAATAAATGATTTGATGCAGCACAACAAGAACAATGCACTGCACATCATGTCGATAGTTCTACTATTCTTTTTTATTTTTATTCCAAACTTTAATCCTGGAAATGGCGAATGATTGAAATATTTTTGTAGACCTTGTAACAATTTAGCATGCTGGTAAATCTCATGTCTACCAACAGACTTTCACAGATATATTTTACTTTCTAGCACTTTCAGTCATATTAGCTTTCAATAAAAACATTATTTACATTCTCCTCCAAAGTAAAACTATTTTTGTCATTGTGCGAGAGCAATTGCCACAATAGTAATACATTCATTGCTCTTATCAGGACAAACCCAGATTGCAGTGCCACACAGAGCAAGCCGTGCAGTGGCGTCCAATCTCCATGTTGAGGTCCCATCAGTCATGGAGGAGGATGAAGGGGTGGGGCACTTCTTTGGTCCTTGTACCTCCTCATGAACTGTCTCCTCCTTGTTTATCATCTTTGCTTAACTTCTGCTATTTTCCATGCTCATAGAACTGCCCCACCCTCCCAACCTTGCCCATGACCGAGGTAACCTGGTCATAGAACTGTGCCCCGCCCACTTCAACACCATGACCGTGGCATTCAGAATATGGTATAGAACCACTACTGGATACATTACAAATTGACGTTGGTCATCCTCTTATGTGTGCAATAACACATTGCACTAATGACTTCAACCCAATGCTGTTTGAAATCTAATTTACTATCTTATCACATAATTGTAAGACATAACACATTGTTTATAAGAGGATGTAATCTATGGCAGTCTTCTATACACCTGTTTAAACATTAATTAAAACACATGATTGACAAAAAAATGTCAATTCATTTTAAGGCTAAAACCATTAATTAATGTAAGGCTACAACTATTGCGAGCTAACAAGACTATCTCAGACAGATGTCTAAGGATGAAGTTTTGAAACATGGCCATTGTCTTTGAAGAGAGAGAGAGAGAGAGAGAGAGAGAGAGAGGAGCGAGAGAAAGAGAGAGTGGAGAGAGAGAGAGAGAGAGAAAACTCTTAACAGATGTAAATAAACTGCTTCTTGCATCAAAAATGGCTAAGTCAAGTTACCCAAGTCATTAACATTGGCAGAACAATTGTGCACAGGGCCCCAGGATGAATAAATAGGGCCCCTACCCCTGCCACCTGCAGGAGGGCCCTAGGCCTACAGGCAAATGCCCTCCTTGTCCTCCCTATAGCTACGTCCCTGGTCATTCATTTTCTCATAGGCAGTGTGTGAATTTATAAATACAGATTTTTGACTCTGGTGACTGTTGCGATTGATCAATGACCCTGGCAGAAAGGCAGGATGATGCAGCTGTGGTAGGGGAGTAAGTTTATGCAAAAATCTCATTTCGACCAAATTCGGACTTAGGCGGTTTTGGTAGCAAGCCGACGATATGGTAATAAATGTTGCCAACACATTTGCGCTTCTTCACCACTCTGTGCTATGGTTATCTGATATGAACAAGAGAGAGAGAGTGAGAGAGAGAAAGAGAGAGAGTGTGTGTGTGTATGTGTATGTGTATGTGTATGTGTGCGCGCCCGTGTGTGCGTGTGAGTGAATGGGTATTGAGCGAGCGCTCCCAAGTGCCACCCGGCGGTTGTTTGGGTACACTGCAGCTAGGCCCGGTACGTACCGAGGTGGATGACGTGGCATTACCTCGGTAAAGGGTGTGCATTGTAGGGGGACCGACTGTACTTCTTTACATTTTACAAACATATCCAATCTGTTGGAGGCCAAGGGAAATTGTCCAAAGTGGAAAATCTCGAGAATTGTTCATGCACAGTGTCTGAAATGGATGTTCGCTGGTCTCTGTGTTGTGATACAATAACAAATACGACTGTGTTCAGTTCAGTTGGTGAGGCTCAAAAGCATTTTGATAGACGTTAAGACCTTCAGAGAAGGTTAACAGCTTGCTCTACAACCCCCGCCGTAATAGAATTCAGTGAAATTGCCAAACTTACTGCAGCCCACATGAAAAACTCTCACAAATTTCCATTTGGACCTTCAACAGATGGGATATGTTTGTAAAATTGCCAGAATTCTCCTTTAACATCCTCAAGATGATTATTTCATGTACAGGGCAGACATGAAATGTACCCTCACTAATGCAATTCATTGAAGCCAGGTGTTGAAGACTTACACAGTTTTAGTAACATAATGAAAATAACGTTACAGCAATATACCAAGACATTTTTTTACCCACTTTCAGATCAGGACTGAGTCCAAGTATAAGTCTTGTAATAAGAGTTTATGCGGAGAAGGCAATAAAACAGAGCGCTGTGGAACACGTGGCTTGCCAGATATCACCTTAGGGGTAGATTTGAGTCTGCAATCTGCATGCCCCCATGGTAATCTATATGCACACACATTCACTTCTGCAGACAGACACTCCCCAGGAGTCTACTACGGACATATGCACACATATACTGCATGAGAAAATGGCTTCCCCCAGCCCCTTGGACATGAAAGGAGAGAAGAAGAGGAGAGGAGGAGATGAAGAAGAGGAGAGGAGGAGAAAAGGAGATGAAAAAGAGGAGAGGAGGAGAAAAGGAGAAGAGGAAGAGGAGAGGAGGAGAAAAGGAGAAGAGGAAGAGGAGAGGAGGAGAAAAGGAGATGAAGAAGAGGAGAGAAGGAGAAAAGGAGAAGAGGAGAGGAGGAGAAAAGGAGAAGAGGAAGAGGAGAGAAGGAGAAAAGGAGAAGAGGAGAGGAGGAGAAAAGGGGATGAAGAGGAGAAGATGCTACTGTAATATAGGGAATTTATATCCACGTTCCTGCAATAAAAAGTATTTTTATTCCCTTATTGCAGATTCGTTCCAGACATTTTCTAAAACCGATGATTCTAATTATCGTGGCACAACTCTAAGATGAAGATCAGATGAGGAGCCAATTAGTGTTTGGTGTTCACTGTATAGTAGCCTAGATACTGTATACATACATGCATACCAAAAAAGTTGTCGCAATGCATCACGCTATTTATTTTCACAATATACTGCATCAAATCATGACAAGGTATCGCAATACTTAATTTCACAATATACCGCATAGATTCATGACAATCAATTATTTAATTCCTAGTAATAGTAGTCATTCACAGACGACGCATTAATGCCTCTGCTGAGCTTAAGATTTCAGACCTCATCAAATCAGGTGACCTACTAAATGGTCACTGCACACCTGATGATATGGTTGATAGCTTCAACAACAACTTAAGAGGAATTCTAGATAACATAGCTCCAATTAGAACGACGACAAGAACCAGAGCTAGGTATTCACCTTGGATGAATGACTCACTTAGAGCCTTAAAAAGAAAATGCAGAGTAACCGAGCGTCTTTGGAGGAAAACTAAATTAGAAGTCCATAGACAATCCCTTAGGGATGAGATCTCCTCCTACAATAATGCGGTACGCTCAGAGAGAAAAGCATATTTTTCCAAAATCATAACAGACAACCAGCATAATGCGAAAGTTCTTTTTTCCACTATTGACCACCTGCTTAATCCAACACATAGCAATAACAACCTAAATGCAGCATCACATGCCAAGTGCGAGGAATTTGCTAGATTTTTTAATAAAAAGATTGCAGACATTAGAGAAGGCATCCAAGGTGGAAACACAGCAACCTCTGTCGCCCACTCAGGCGATACACCGAGGGGAGGGTTAAACCCCCCTAGGAGACCTGAGAGCTTCCAAAAGTTTTGTCCAATTACAGAGGACGACCTCTGTAAAATAGTCAGGGAAAGTAAGCAGTCTACCTGCAGCCTTGACGCGATCCCCACATATCTGCTAAAAAACATACTTGGTTGCTTAGCAGCACCTTTACTGCAAATTGTTAACACCTCTATGCTTACAGGCATTTTTCCAAGCTCATTCAAAACAGCCATGGTAAAGCCACTCCTAAAAAAGACAAATTTAGATCAGAACTCTTTAAACAACTACAGACCTATATCAAACCTCCCCTTTATAAGCAAGGTACTAGAAAAAGTTGTATTTAAACAGCTTAATCAACATCTGGCTGGGAATGATATCTTGGAAAAATTCCAATCAGGCTTTAGAGCCAACCATAGCACCGAAACAGCACTAATAAGTGATCTTAGGCTCAGCACTGCCGCTAACAAAGTTTCAGCACTTATCCTCCTCGACCTCAGTGCCGCCTTTGACACGATAGACCACAACATACTAATTGACCGCCTTGAATCTTGGGTAGGACTGTCCGGCCACGTCTTAGAGTGGTTCAAAACATATATTACAGGAAGGCAGTTTTTTGTCACCATCGGAGAATACGTCTCCAACAAGTATGATGTGCCTTTTGGAGTTGCTCAGGGTAGTTGCTTGGGCCCTCTCCTCTTCTCTCTCTATATGTTGCCCCTGGGCTCCACCATCAGAGAGCACAATGTTGATTTTCATAGCTATGCCGATGACACTCAACTATATATCTCTGTCGAGCCTAGCCAAACCACTGCCATTCATGCCTTGACTAAATGCATGTCTGCCATCACAGATTGGATGAACACTTCCTAAAATTAAATGAGGATAAAACTGAAGTGTTGCTCATTGGGCCTAAGAAAAAACGTGCAAAACTCCACTCAAGCCTAGGTGACCTAAGCATGCACATTAAAGATAAGGTTACTAGCCTAGGTGTGGTCATAGACTCGGATTTGAGCTTTGAGCCTCACATCAACAAGATAACAAAATCTGCTTTTTTCCATCTTAGAAATGTCAACAAAGTGCGCGGCTTGGCCTCCCGACAAGACGCTGAGAAACTTATTCATGCCTTTGTCACCAGTAGGCTAGACTACTGTAATGCTCTCTTCTCTGGTCTCCCAAAAAAAAAAAATTGACAAATTGCAACTCATTCAAAATTCTGCGGCAAGAATCCTAACAAGAACCAGAATGAGAGAGCACATCTCTCCTGTCTTGGCAGACCTGCACTGGTTACCTGTCTCATACAGAATTCGATTTAAAGCATTAAATGGACTTGCCCCTAGTTATATCTCTGACATGCTCTCTTTTTGTGCCCCTGCTCGAGGTCTCAGGTCCACTGATGCCAAGCTGCTAAGGACTCCCACCCCCCCGCAAAAGAAGATCGGCGACGCCGCGTTTGCCTGCTATGCGCCCAAGAGATGGAACGCCCTCCCCATCGAGATCCGATCAGCCACCTCCGTCGACTCCTTCAAGAAGCAGCTGAAGACCCACCTCTTCATCCTTGCCAACTCCTAGCTGCCAAGGCGTCATAGTGTCCCAGCTGCCGCAGCGCCCTTACTACTCGCAACCAGCCCTGGCAGGGGGCTCCCCTAGGTGGCCGCTGGTCTCTGCCTGAGGTTTCTTCCTGACTATAGGGTTTTTTTTCTCAGACCTCACTGAGTTTTTTTTCCCCCTTACAAACTATGAATCAAGCAAAAGGGAGTTTTTCCTCACCCCTGATGCCACCAGGGGCCGCACCTGAGCGCCCAATCTCTGTGTGACTATCTATGACTTATGATAGGCCCAGCCACTATGGACCTCACGCATCTAAGAATCCTGGTCCTAACCTACGTTGACCTTATGACTCTACAATCTCTGTCTATCTCTTCTTCCTCTGCCTTCCTGCTATTTCTGCCTCTCCTCTATACCTCTCCTTTTAAATCCATCTCTAACAATGTTTTTTTTCCCATTTGTTAAGCACTTTGAGTTACATGCCTTGTATGACACAGTGCTATACAAATACAATTATTATCATTATTATTATTATAATAATATAATTCTATTTGTCAGTGGCTTATATTTTCAGTAGAGAGTAGGTGATATTTCTGTTGTGATGGAAGCTCTCTCCCAGATGCTAAAATGCTTAAATAAAATGAATTGACGTATAAATGCTACACATCAACTAACAAATAAGCTGTATCTTTACACATTTACTGAAGTAAATATCGCAATGCATCGCAATAGTATATGAATCATAATGCATTGTGATAGAATCACATTGTGGCATCTGTATCGTGATGCTTATTGAATCGTCAACCCTTTGCCAATATCCACCCCTAAATCATACTGTATGGCGTGCTGCTCTAGTGAACACAAGTACTACCCAGCATGCCAATGTACTGTACGTATAAAGTGGCTACACTCTGCATCATCGGCAGAATTAAGGAGGGTGGAGATGGAGGAATGTGATAAGAGAGTTTGGGAGGAATATAAAGTGCTGTAATGAGCAAAGGTGCTGTGTGTGTGTGTGTGTGTGTGTGTGTGTGTGTGTGTGTGTGTGTGTGTGTGTGTGTGTGTGTGTGTGTGTGTGTGTGTGCGTGTTTGTGCGTGTTTGTGCGTGTGTGTCTGTTATAGAGAGAGAGGGGGAGTAAGTATTCATTCACACAGTATATTTGCCTGCATGTCTACTTTCCTGCCGTCCTATGTTACCTGGGGGAGTGATTATCCAGCACTCCTCCCCCATCCCCATCCTCCTCCATGACTGAGGTTCCCTTTTGCATGGTACCGTGCCTCGCACTGCTCCGCTGGGATTCTCTTTTGGCCGCCCCTGTGATCAGGTGACGCATACACAATTTTGTTTGCATATCTTGTGTTTACTGTGGGCTGTGGTGTGCTGTGTCTAAACAGCCGCAGTCGGGCTTTCTCAGTGGTCATTTTTTCTTCTGTCTTCCGGTCCTCGTTTCTTTCACCCAACATTTTGCACAAAATTATGTAATAACATAAAATAAACAAAAACTCTGTAGCCTCTTATTGCTGCCAAGCCGTGCTGCATTCATACCGAGAAAAGTACTGTATTAGGAGTTCTATCTCTCCTAATAGCCCCTGCATCAACCTCTTTGGAGGAAATAGTTTCTCTTTTTTAATGGGGAGGTCCACAGTGGGTGGGTGCTGAACTATTATCCACGTGTAACTGTGTGTGTGTGCGTATGCGTGTGCGTGTGTGTGTGTGTGTGTGTGAGAGAGAGAGAGAGAGAGAGAGAGAGAGAGAGAGAGAGAGAGAGAGAGAGAGAGAGAGAGAGAGAGATTTATGATCAGGTGCTTTGTTCACTCTGGG
>NC_085874.1:27368950-27378950 GCF_034702125.1 Engraulis encrasicolus
AAATACCTAATACCTAAGAAATACACTGTACTGCACAGTGTATTTTGTCCGGGAATTGCTGAGTCTAGACAACACAGACCAGCACAGAAACATACCTCATCTGCTGTAGCTCTCTCTCACACAAACAAGGTCGCATGCACGCACGCACACACACACACACACACACACACACACACACACACGCACACACACACACACACACACACACACGAACACAAAATAACACACACAGGGCATCTGTCAGTCCCTGCTGCACAGTGGTACCAAACTGCTGATGTTGAGCCACAAACTTTTTATTTTATTTTATTTTTTTACAAAATCATAGTCATCCCATCTGTGGCATGGTGTGGTGTGTGGGCTTATTGGGTTGATTGGGGTGTGACAGTCTGGTGATGTTTTTCTCTGGATGTGAAGCTGTGAGGCTGTGAGGGTATGATGCTGAGGTTTCTAGGATCTGCTAACCATTCAGGCTAATACATCACTGTCAGTGCTACTTCGGCCATGACTTTGATGCTTCCTCTGTGTGCGCTGGTGCATTATCTTTCTAGCTTGTCTGAGACCCACGACACCATAGCTTATCTATCCTTCAAGTCAACGCTTCACAATGTTTTTGAGAGGGGGTTAGATCATTTAGTGGCGTGTGGCATGTGCCAGTGACATGCGGAAGTGCCGAAGTGGCATGTCCATTGATTGTATATTAGAACCACAGACCTATACTGATTATTATTAATAATTATAATTATAATATTTTAACTATTTATGTATTCTAGGTCTGTAATTACAACAATGGGCATGTCAATTGCCGTCACGATTGGACATGCCAAGTGCCGTCACGGTTACGTTTACTCTGGCTACAGTGGCTACTATGATGTCGAACTGTGCCTAAACCAAAACGCATTCCTAGACCTAACCTGTCCGTGAAAAAGGTGTGTACACCAACCTGTCAACATGCCAAACTGTGCCTAAACCAAAACTCATTCCTAAACCTAACCTGTCAGTGAAAAGTGTTTTATAAAATAGCATGCCACTTCCGCATGTCACAGGCACATGCCACATGCCACTAAATGATCTAACTCCTACTGATGTTTTTTCAGAGTCATGTGGATAAATGACAACCTTTTTATACGTGGTGTGAGCTCATATATGGTGCAGTGTGTAAGATGCAGAATATACTCTCCCGTCTCCTTCTTTATTCCACATATAGCCTGTTCACTTCACCGAGAAGGACACACTGTAACTCAAGAGAGCTGTGCAGACATTAAATCACGACTTACTTCAGTGAGCGCACTAACTGAAAGGCAAGGTGACCTGATGACAAGATTTACGTCGATCTGTCAAAATTCCATGGGCATTACTGTAACATTCCAGCACACTGGACTTAAGCTTTACAATATAAATGCTCCAAGACTCTTGTGGCGTCTTCGTGCCATCGTAGAATCTGCCCTCTGTGCAACAGACCACAAGCCTATATCACAAGAACACGTATTGGATTAGAACAGAGTGTATTCCAAACTGTCCCCTCCTAACTTCCAAAGTGCCATCTCAGACTTTGCAGTGGAGTGGAGTCTTTGACCCTTGAAGAAACAATGCAATTTCACACCCTTTTGCTCTTTCGAGGCTGAAATGCACTCAGTGGTAAAATGGAGGATCAAAAAGTCGGTAGGCAATCTCCGGCCTTTAATCCTACTCTTGTTCTCTCTCATCAGCTGAGCACTCTCACCAACCCTCATGCACTTCCCATGATGCAGGCTACGGCCAAAATAAAAGACCAGAAGTTTGCACGCTTTTTTTTTTTTTTAGGGGAGGGAATCCTTCACATTAAGTGGGTGAGAAGTACTCAAATCTCCTGCCCAAGCTCGTTCACTTTACCAAGGGAACACTTCCCTTCCACCCTCATGCTCTCCAGTGATTTGGCAGCGCTATCTCCACTACACCAGCATGCCTCCCAAAAGGGGTCCTGCAGTCTCCTCCTAGCCCTTATGGGTATCCTTCCCAAGCACACTTTGATCTTGGCCAGAGAGAGAGAGAGAGTTCCATCCAGCCTACTTATACACTACTACAGTGATTTTCAAACTGTGGGCCGGGGCCCACTGGTAGGCCTTGAAAGTATTCCAAGTGGGTCTTGGAATAGGTTGGGAACCCCTGCACTACTGTATTACGAGAAGAGGAGTTGGTCCAGGGATGCACAATGGAGCCTAAAAGAAATCATCCAGTATTGCAAATTACATTGTGTGCTCTGCAATAGCACTGTGTGCTAACGTATCAGTAAACACAGTTGTTCCGTTAATTATGCACTTTAATGAGCTATGTTTGAGGACTATGAGGAAGAGCACACTGTTTTTCCCCCTTTATTATTTTTTTCTTTGTACTGGTGCAGCCTTTTATCCTCCATATACAGAATGTTTGTCTATCATATAAATGTCCATTATGCTGAAACACAGCTGTGCACATACTTGATTAAGTAGTCCTTATTGTCATGTTTTATGTTCTAAACAGAAAATGTAAAGAAACTTTTTAGTTCATTTCCCTTTATCAGCCTTTTATCCTCCACAGTACAGAGTGGACACCAGGCTTTTGCGTTACATGTGCATTTCAACCAACAATGTTTTCTCTCTGAACCCTCTGGCTGTGTGTAGTTGGAGAGTCATCATACTGTGCATACTGAATAGGTACAGTGCGCACACACATACCCGCATGCGGTCAGTGTTGCCAGATGTGTCTGACCAAATCCTGCCCAAAAGCTTCTCAAAAAACACCAAAATGCGCTAAATTCCGCCCAAAATCAACAAATGACATTGACTTCTATGGGCCCAAAACGGCTGAAAAAAAAACGCCAAATCGCCAATTTTCCCCGTTTTGACCCGCAGACGCTCATCCCAAGTAGCCCAATTGGGCGGGCACCCGCCCAATCTGGCAACACTGCATGCGGTACACAGGGAGGTACATGCAGAGGTGCATCTTGTCACCGGGTGGGCAGGCAGCCGCTTGGGCCCCCAATATGAATAACAGCTACGATTTTAAACTACAGTAGTAGCGATTTGTTGCGAATGTTCTTCCTTTTGAATTTTCGCTGGGGGCCCCAACTGACCCTAGAATCGCCTCTGGGTACATGCACACGTGTGCTGCAATAGACTACAAAACGGAAAGTCATTAAGCTCAAGGATTTGGAGCTACAATACAATCTTGAATTTAAATGACATAATATACATTCTTTATTTCACCTTGCAATTGTTCTCATTCTCGTTAATTTTAAATATGAAAAAAAACATGGCAGTGAACAGAGGAGGCTTTATTTTATTTTCTCCTACAATTTGAATCTGTACTCTGAAATATACGAAAGATAACCTAAGAGTTTCAGAGAGGCTCTCCAAATATTGGTGGAAGAGAGACAGTTCACATGAAATGGCACAATGCTGTTTCAACACTTGGAGACATTTAAGTTTGAAACTCTCTGTGTTGAATTAACACTGGGACAAAGCCCTGATGAAGACCAGTGCGGTCGAAACATTTTGGCTTTTTTAATCATGTTTTAGCCCTATGACAATAAAGGCTTTTTAATGGACTTCCTCTGTTTCACCTGGAGTTGCCTGGATTTTTGCCTTTTTGAATTGAACTGATCCCCTTCATCCAAGAGCACCCAACAAATATACTTAAAGAAGATACTGCGACTTTTTTGAGCTACCAGCCATTTTGTGTTTTACTATCACTGGGACATGTTCTATTCTAACCATACTTAGCATCTGCACTTGTTGTTCTGTATATTTCCTGTGCACTTTGTTTCTACTAGCGATATCGGCTATGATATTGTCCTCGATTGTTAGACAATTTGGTTTAAAAAAGCGTCTGCCAAATGCAATGTAATAGTGTAAGGTAAGGGCAGCCCAAGTTTTCCTTCTCTGCACTCCATGTCGCTGTTGGTGTTTGGGCCTGCTTCCAAATACAGTGTCTGTTCCGTACTGATGTAATAAAGGAACTGCCCCTGACCCCTGTGATTAAAGTTTGCAGAGGTTGTGGAACTCATCACAAAAACGTTAACTCAGCTGTACTTTATCCACACAATCCACACAAACTCATTCATGCTTCTCTGCAGAGAGATACACCTGCACATACAGAGAGAGAGAGAGAGAGAGAGAGAGAGAGAGAGAGAGAGAGAGAGAGAGAGAGAGAGAGAGACGCACACAATCAAATACACACTCACACGTGCACACATAAGCACGCAAGCACAGTGCACACACGCGCACGCACGCACACACAGTGGAAACAGGCATGGCCAAAACAAAAATAGCAGTCATTTATAGTTTAAAAGTTTCTCAGCAGAGGAGGAATGGGCTATCAGTTTTCTCTAAGTCTATACTTTTTAGACATACTATCCATATACCATCTACTACTTACTGCAACAAATTACAACATTACAGTATCAATACTACTTCTACTACTACAACTAATCATCATTATAATCATCAATCATCAATCCTCATAATCCCAATATTCTATAATGCATGATAAAAAAACCGGGGTAAATGATTGAACAGAATTGAGTGCAGATGACCCTTTTATGATTGAGTCTAAATAACACATGCAATTGAGTTTACGTAAATGACCTAAGGGGCTACCATAAGGCCAACAGAGGAAGCACATTAAATGTAATTTCAAATTCTTTGTATGACCAGTGCATGTAAAGAAATTGACAATAAAACCTACTTGACTTGACTTGACTTGACATTAAATCCTAATCTGATAGATTATGCTGTGATGGGCGCCATTTGTACTCATCAAGAGGACAAGATTTAACCTGGCCGATGCCCTTGACAACTCACTTGGGAACTGATGTAGCATTTGTGCTGCACAGAAAATCAATGCACACTGTCAGCAATTAAGATGACGAATTGACACCAATGGACACAGTGGCAGTTTTCCATTCGTCGAAACAAATCATGTAAGGGTTAACGTTCGGCGAGAAGGTCGCTACCGTGGAATAGCAGCACGACAGAGAGAATCTTTAGACCCCGACGCGGAGCGGAGGGGTCTTGTTCTCTCTGAAGTGCTGCTATTCCACAAAGCGACCGACTCGCCGAAAGTTAACCCGCTTATTATATGGATATACTAAATGATTCATTTCTTTAGGCCTATTTAATGTTAAGATTGTTGCTGCGCAAAACAAAACAGTGCCGTTGTGGAACACCGCTAGGCAACAGCTAGCCAGGACAACAGGTCTTGTCTATCACAGCAGCTGATTAGAGTCTTGTTGAAAAGTCGCTTTAGCAGTGAAAAGTCTTGTTGCCATTGACAGCGGTCTGTTATAGACCAACCCGTCCGTTATCGAAAAATAGCAGACGTGCGAACGTTGGGGGAGCCCCGTTGAAATGAATGGAGCATTCGACCGATGACGTCACACCATATAATAAAATACTTTAATACATTCATTAACTTGTCAGAGGCTGCTGAGTATTTTGAATACGACAATCTATTATCATGTGAATACAATATGTACGTGTGTGTGTGTGTGTGTGTGTGTGTGTGTGTGTGTGTGTGTGTGTGTGTGTGTGTGTGTGTGTACGCGCGCGTGCGTGTGTGCGTGCATGCGCGCGTGCATGCGTAACAACAAAAACTAAATACGTACACAAGCATAACCACACACATAAGGATATACAAAGCATTTTATATAAAATAAATGAGGGCCTATTTGCCCTATGCAAAGCAAAACACAATAGCTATGCTAACACTGAAACTAATTTGTTCCTAAGACTGTGGGTTCTCACTGTGAGCTCTACGTCTAAAGTCTAAGATATTGTATCTAGACCAGAGTGTTCTAGTAGGAAGTCTATGTACTTGCTCCAACATCAAACTGACCACCACCCCAGACATCATATGGCATATGACACCTATGCTCCCCAAGACTTCAAGGCCTAGCAGTAGGCTATACAGAGCTACCAAGACTTCAAGGCATTTAACAGCAGGCTATGCAGGCAACAGAACACAGCTTGAGATCAATCCTGTGCCCTGTATCTCTACACTGCCCTCTCTGCATGCGGTCTATCCACTGAAGCCTGACACCTGACAATAATCCAAGGTTCCCCTCGCATCAATCACTGGCATTTTGATTCTTCAAGTGATATTTCACCACTTCTGGTGGATGTGCTCATTTCTCACCTCCCCTCGAGTTAAATAATTGAGTTGAACCTGTCTCCAGCTCTTCCATTTCTCCTGATCTCTGGGGCTGACAACGCAACGTTTACCTCCAGGCTAGCATGCAATCATTGAGCCAGACGGAACCAGCTAGCAGCTAGCTAACTCGAGAGGAGATCTGAATTGGTGTGTGTCGATTTAAACTCTGGTACATGATGTATCTAGGAATATTTTGCACTGACATCACACAATTCTGGGATTGATTCAGGGTAGCTTTTCACTGTAATTTCTAACCTGAAGTGAAAAGAGTGTTGAACCTGCATTATAGAGTAGAGTCAGGGCTTAACTGGGGCATAAAATCAGGCCGAGTATTTTCGGGCAAGACCGGTCCAACAGGCACCTGTGACAACATTTTTAGTCATCTATAATGAGCTATTTAAATTAATATTTAAATCTGACTCGCGGATGTCAGGAGTGGCGGCTTGATGACTGATACCACTACATTGAGGGAAGGACAAGTCCAAAATCATCCACAGTCAACAGTGCAAATGCCCTGTATGCCTTATGGGCAGTCCAGCCATGAGTAGATTAGAGTAACTTTATTGATCCCCGGGAGGAAAATGTGCTAAACTGTGAAATGTGCTAGTGCTACCAAAGCCTAATACAGATGAGATAGAACTGAACTATGGGCCTAGACTTTCACTCAGCAGTATCATGCCTGTGAGCTCTATGCTGAGGTGTAGCTGTTGCTGGAAGGTTGCAAGTTCAAGCCCCGAGTGGCAGACTGTGCAGGATGACCTTGATTACACTTGCATTTGCTTGTGTGTGTGTGTTCAAGAAGTCTCCCTGATAGTGGCTTCCCGATGACCACGAGTCAGATAAAATACTGCTGATGTTAGACTATGCAAGTTAGCGGTTTTTGTTTTCAATTGGCAATGCAAGCAGAGAACGATAATGACTCGTGCGGCATGTGTGGAATAGGCTTAAATAGATTGCGCGAGCACACTTCGTATGCCCTGCAAAAGTCCCAGGAAAAATAGTTAGGCAGGGGTATGCAGACTGGACGATAGAAAGGACACGCACATACAAATATTTAAACACCAATGCTGTTTTGTTTGTCGGGGGTGTCGAGGCTCGATAAGCATGACCTGGAAAGAGTTTTTGGAACGTAGGAAGACGCTGAAGACGCACGGAAATGCTGTCGACTTCCTTGGGTCTTTTAGCGTTGCTCTCGACGAGAACAAGTTTCAAATCTCAACAGTTTAAAACTCCTTAGCGATCGCCCATTCATTGATTCTTTTCAAAACTAGGCTACAGTAGCCGTGCCTCTGTTACTTTAGACAGGCCAACTTTCCCCCTGCTGGCGCGCGCTCCCGCGGTGACTGATTTAAATAAATTCACAAATCCGACCTTCATGATTTGCTTGCTGCCTACTCATATGGTTAAACAACAAATATAGCAAACATTACAAAAAAAGAACAGACAACGAACGCCGGGCTAAGACAGCCTAAGTGAAAAGGAGAATAGTGGAAGCTGGAGGAGGTTTAACATGACAGTATCAGAGGAGGATTGGCGCGACTGTCATTACCTACTGCAGAAACACATGTCTTCGTCATGGATAAGAGGGTTGTTGAACATGTTTCAAAATGAACACTTCCCTCAACGTCGGCTATTTTTTCTCTTTCTCTGGGAATGTTTTAAGACCTAAACTCAACTTAAATGGACTCACTGCTAGGCTACAGAACTACTGACTGAGCCGCGCCATGCATTGGCTGCCAGCAGATACAAGCGAGGCAACACAGTGTGAGCGCGCAATCACCTATGAAGTTCAAGACACTTAGGCCTATATTACAATTACAAATTACAAATGAATTATAAATAATTATATATTTTTAATGTCCATTCGTCCATGGCTTGTAAATTTCGTCTCGTCTTAGTCTCCTTGACGAAAATATTTTTTTATTTTCGTCATATTTTGATTTGCTTGAGGCAATTTTTAGTGCGTCATCGTCTCGTCATTGTCAAGGGAAAAAGGGGCGTTGACGAAATATTTTCGTCATCGTCGTGGTTGACGAAATTAAAACTGGTGTGAACGAGATGTCAGATAGCCACCAACGTAGTGCATCATGACTGCAGAGAAGAGCAAGTGTCAACAGAACGTCAAAGGCAGAGGCAGGGAAGTAAGAGTTACTGGGAAGCTAATCCCATTGACCTCAGCGTTTCGTTTATGCACAACAAGAAGAGCTCATGGAGCCTTTGACACACAGATTGCCATTGGGTGCGTTCCAATGTGCAACCTTGCGTCCTCCACTTGTGCTTGTGGCCTCGCCCCGCCTCCTGGCCCCTCCTCCGTGGAGAAAACAATAAGTTTCCCCACTGTCAGCCTAGCCAAAACAATTTTGGGGGGACTATTATTCATTCACCATCCAGTTTGCAAATGAGAAAATAACTTTACAATTGAGCTTTAGCGAGATATTAAAATATAATGCTGTTGTGAGTAATGTCATCATGACATTTACTTCCTGGTATGAGGCCACAAGCACAAGTGGAGGACGCAAGGTTGCATATCGGAACGCACCCATTGGCATAGTTTCAAAATAGTTCCTGGTGGAAATGGGTGTAGAACTAAGGAAGTAAAGGTAAATGTAATCCACTTTTATTTCATTTCATTTTTACTTAATCTTTGCTTGTTATGCAGTGGTTCTGTGTTAGTCTCTAGCAAACTGAAAGTCGATGCCTGGAATTATTTGAATCTATGTGAATCATGTCACCAACAGAGTTCCTGTATCCAGGTTGTCACAACTCTGAATTCATTGGCTTTGATCATATGTGAACTCACATGTTGCCTTTGCTAAGTAGGCTAATATATATTTACAGATATAACTGACTGCTTGAACAATTCTAAATACTGCCGTGTTATTATTGGTTAGCAATGATGTCATGCTCAAGCGAGGCAGGAGAATGAAAACGAGCAGGGGTTCTATAAGTTCAGATCTAAGAAAATAACATGCACGGTTTGGGAATATGAAAATGAAAAACTATGGTATTGCTTGTCTGGCCCAGACACCACTGACTCCATCTGCAGAGTGAACCGTAAGATATGGGTGGCCCTTAGTAGTTTTATCACACAGAGTGAGGCAATATGGTTTCCCATGAGTTGGTAGAATCATTCCACAATTATAATTAGAAAGAGATAGAGGAAGCAACCTTTAACTGGAAGGCCCAGCAAATTAGCATACAGGGAAACTGAGGAACAAGGCAATGCCTTTTTAAGACAAGTTAAAAAGTGACGTGTGAACACACACAAAAAAACACCACCAGCTAATAAAGATTAATTCATAAATCCAAGATTGTGGAATAATATTTCCTTCCATGGCAGTGTTTCGCACAAGCTTTCAAACTGTTGATGGAATTCAATATTACAGTTCTATTGAAGAACATTCTCTGGAGACTCTCCAACAGACTCGGCAGACTCTCTTTGAGTCTTGGCATGAGAAGGTCATTCCCGGCCATGCTGCCCTCATAAAGGCTTCATCTTAAATGCAGCCAGCCGTGTTTCATGTGTAGATGAGTAAGAGTGGAATCCATACTAGCACTTATGACTTGATAATGAGGGCAGCAGGGTCTGCCATGCACAAGTATGCAGGGCAGAACTAGCGCACAGGCTAGATATGGCAGCAGCCTAGCCCAAAGTGGGGGGGAAAATGAGTAGAGTAGAGTAGAGTAGAGTGGAGTAGAGTAGAGTAGAGTAATTAAGGCAATGGTACCAATGGTAATTAAGGTTTCTGACAGCTTACATAGGTTACATACTGTATACAAATACAAAACATGCACAAAGACCTAATACCTAACAAGGACCTCATTATTGTACACT
>NC_085874.1:27391450-27406450 GCF_034702125.1 Engraulis encrasicolus
CGCTCGCCAACTAGTGGACACTCCATAGTTACTGCAGTATGCATGCAAAGCTAACTGGCTACAATGGGAACCAATCAGTGTGAACATTCTCCCTGTTAGAGATTCTCTGCCACCGCCTCCCCTGCTCCACCTTGTCATATGATGTGGCATGGCACAGACCTCCTTCACCCCTATGACCCCTCAAGATCCCTGCGGTCCTCTTCCAAGGGCCAGCTAGTCGTCCTTCGTACCAGGTTCAAGGCCACCAGTGACAGAGCCTTCCATGTAGCTGCTCCTATTCTTTGGAACAATCTGCCCGACCACATCCAGAATGCCCCTTCACTGGCCATGTTTAAACAACACCTTAAGACACATCTCTTCCTGGAGGCTTATGGCTGCTAGTTCCACAAGCACATTCACTTACATGCACTCACACACACACTCACACACTGACGCGCACACACACTCACACTTTCCTACACGATACCTTGTGAAGCGACCTTGGGAGTTTTGAAAGGTGCTATATAAAACGAAAGTATTATTGTCATTATTATGTGTTCTTGTCACGTCGCTTGGCTCTGTTCATGGGGGGATATTTATCTCTCCCTGTCTTGCTGGGGAGAGAACTCCCTAAACTGCTGACTTAATGCTTTCCCAAGGTGCACATGGAAATAGGGGGGGTTCCTCCGAACAGAGCTATACCGTCAAATGTAATTCATAATTTACGATAAAGAAATTTCATGCAGAATCTTCTCTGCTGTTTCTTGACTAAAATGATTCTGAGAGAAGAGGTGATTACTAAACATAAGTCACTACATGTACAGTAAGTTTGAGCTAGGCAATAAAATAAAGACACAGCATGAGAAAAGCACACTAAGAAAGCAAAACAAAGCAATGCAAAGAAGTGGAAGATACGGTGTACAGGTAGGTGGTTAAGTTATGATAAATGACTAGGTGTAAATGTAATATAATGGAGTTGGTAGAGGAAACTGGAAAGAGTTTGCAACAAAGTAAAAAAAAATCTCAGGGATCAAATAAAATATATTACAGAAGGTGTTAAATCGACCCTCTAAGAGTTGAATAAACATTGATAAATGTACTGTGTATCATTCTACACAGGGGAAACAATGCCTTCAGATGCTCTCCTCCTCAACAGTGGGTGCACCCAAATGACTGCTGCAATGTGCCATCCCAAATGTTAAGGCCATTAACACTTATTAGCCTGTGGTTGAATAGTCAGGCGAGATAATGAAGAGCCAAGCACCACATTGACATTCTAAATTATAAACTAGAATTCTAGGAAATGGGGTGGAGCTGACACTGATCACTATCAATCCTTCTTCCAAACTCCTGAATTAATATGATGACTGATCAATCAACGATCCCATGAATGGACATAACACATCCATTCGAGGCGTGAAAAAAAATGAACTTTGAGCAATGTTTAACAATCCTGTCCATTAAGCCATATAAATAGAATGTAGTACACAGTACCCCTCTCCAGGTACCGTAACCGTATGTAGGCTTTTCTTCCCTAGAAATAAAGATATCTAATGACTGTCATTGAGAGAGGGGTTAAGTGCAGTCACTGTTTCTTCACAACAACAAAAATCAAAGCTTGACATTTTTGTGAAGTTTGTAAGTCATAGGTCCAAATGCTTGTGAAACTACAACAAGTTTCTTCAACTGCATGTAAAGGCGCCTGAGGAGCCAAGAAGCAGATTATGCAGCGAGCCAAAGGAGTGCACCAGACCAGACATGCTGAAGCATCCCGAGGCATCTGTCAGTAAAGAGAGCACACATGGACCCGCATGATTTTAATTGAAAGCACTGTGAGCGCGCTAATTTTCAGTTTTAGTCAGTTTCATGCGTAGTGTTCCCTATTTCCCAGCAGTTTCCCTCAGGGCCCTTGGTAGACAGGCAAGAGGGTGGCGTATCATGTCTTATCATTGAGCTCTGCACTGGTATATCTGTCCTTTGGTAATTGCAAACAAATGTGCAATCCAGTGAGAGAGAGGGAGCAACAGGGGCTTACATAACGCTCTGAAACGCCTTCACAAGCCATTTGAAATCACACGAAACATAGACGCTTGACCCACTTAAGATACAGTGAGATGCTAAAGACTCACAATATTCTTGTACATTTAAAAACTCATAATATTCTTATTTCGGTGGGGAAAAACTACAAGCAATAGGCTCATTATCGAAAATCCCAGCTGGTTGTTGTGATTATATTTTTCTAAAAGAAACTTATCTTGTACATTTAAAAACTCGCAATATTCTTGTACATTTAACAACTCATATTGTTCTTGTACATTTCAACACTAATAATAATATTCTTGTTTCCACAGAAAAAAACTGCATGGACTATCGAGAATCCCAGCTGGCAGTAAGTCGTGATATTATTTTTCTAAAAGAAGCCAGTGATTAACTGCCTGTGTAATTGCAATTGCAATACTGTGCTGATTTAAACATTAAGAGCCACGGGAAATGTAGAACAGAGGGACTGAGATGGGAGCACTCCCAGGCCAGCCTCACTCTCACTCAGACTGGGGACTGGGTTACGCAACTCACTTCAGCCTTATTCATAAAACACAACCCAGAGAGAGAGAGAGAGAGAGAGAGAGAGAGAGAGAGAGAGAGAGAGAGAGAGAGAGAGAGAGAGAGAGAGAGAGACAGAGAGAGAGATACCAAATCAGAGACGGGCGAGAAAGGAAGACACATATAGAGGAAAAAATACATATATGCCATGCATATATTACATATAAATTTCATTTCATATCTGGATTTATTTCCTTGCCTTTTAAATCCGGATTTCGGGATTACATTTCATTCACCTGTCACGAGTCAAAGCTTTGGCAATACTGAGCCCTAGTCATGTTAAAGCTCATTTGAATATGATTTCGCATTTCAGAGAGAGAGAGAGAGAGAGAGAGAGAGAGAGAGAGAGAGAGAGAGAGAGATGGCGGTTTACAACATCCTGATTCTCAAATGTAGCAGAAGGTAGAACCTCCGAAGAACCAATAACTTAATACTTAATTAGACCAACCACACCTTGACATTAACTTGCTTCCTTTCATATGACGCTGAATTAATGTAATCAGACCATCCCTTTGACATTTATTTTCAGAAAGTGTCTTAGTGCCTTCCAAGTCTGTTCACAACTCTGACATGGCATACAATGAGTGCAGTCGACTGTCTATCACACACGAAAACATCACAGTGCACCCACCCCCCTCCCCCCACATTACCACCAGTGTTGCCAGATTGGGCTACTTGGGATGGCCGTCTATGGGTAAAAACAGGGAAAATTGGCCATTTGGCCGTTTTGTGCCCATAGAAACCAATGCAATTTGTTGAAATTGGGTGGAATTTAGTGCATTTAGGCGGTTTTTGAGAACCTTTGGGCGGGTTTTGATCAGACAAATCTGGGAACACTGATCACCATACAGTAGTGTCCGCCTTCAGGTTTTCCAAGCTCACACACCACAGCATCATCAAAACAACATCACCCACACCACTCTTGAAGCACCACCCCAAACGACCCACCCGACACTTGCTGCCGGAGCATCTGTCAGCTGGGCTGAATGCATACTCCACAGTGACGGTGGCTAGGGGACAATAACACGGCCAAAGCTCCATGCTATCGACCCCGCGCTCAAGCAAACAAAAAAGCCTGTAGCAATCTGTAACAAAACCCCCCACAACCACTACCATTCACCCCCTCCCCCTTTACAACATACTTGTTTTCTGACCACATTAGGACCAGTCCCTAGAGACCCCCCCGGGTCTAAAGACATGCTGACTCCTCTTGAGACGGAAGAGGAAGAGATGACACTGCTCATGGACACGTCAGTATCTATCCATCATTTTCTTTCTTTCTCTGTGCATTCACACGTTGTAAACAACACGTATTGCACATAAGAAAGCTGCCCAGTTGCAGGTATTAGAGGGTTAGATGGAGTTATCCTAGGTTCACATATTAACTATTTTTAGACTTAAAGGCGTATGGCACTATTTTGGGGCTTAATACAGTTAAAATCGTTGGCTGGGGTTTATAAAGGTGGTAAAGTGTCTTATTTTTCATGTTAAGCGTTGTCTTGCTTTAAGACAAGTTAAAAGAGGGAATATGTCGCTAAGCTAGTGAAAGTCAATGGATCCGTGTAGCATTGTAGCATGCTACACGGATCCATTGACTTTCACTAGCTTAGCGACATGCTCCCTCTTTTAACTTGTCTTAAAGCAAGACAACGGCTTACATGAAAAATAAGACACTTTACCACCTTTATAAACCCTGGCCAACGATTTTAACTGTATTAAGCCCCAAAATAGTGGCATACCCCTTTAAACACGCAGTCCGCCATTTGCTCAAACTTCAGAAACCCTGTGACATGGCAGCACAGGTGCTAAAACTACTGAGCTACTGGTCTGGGCCGATAGTGCAAATGCTATTGCAACAGCATGAGGCTTTGGGAGGGTGATTAACAAATGCTTCACTGCCAAACACTGGTAGAAGGTAATTGACATCTGTTACACACATTTACTTTGAAATGACCGCAGGTGAAAGAAGAAAGGCTTGAATGCAAGGTCTCCAGTGTGGATGTGAAGTAATAATGGAAGAGGGCAGTGATGCTTGAAATGTTCCACTGTCCAGTGAGGAGACTGATGAGCCCTTGTTGCGACTATAGGCATTACGCTCGCTGACCAGCATCCACACAATTGGCCAGGAAGTCCAGACCAACATTCCCACAGCTGAGACAAGACGAGTACAGACCAGCATTCCCACTGCTCAGGCAAGACCAACCAAGCCCAGCATCTACAGCTAATAGCGGTCCATTCTCTCAAAGGTGAAACAGGGTCAAGGAATGGGTCCAGTTCAGCAGCTACCACAAATGAAAGCTACAATGCAGACATGATGTCAGTCTGTTATCCGGATTCCGGATAGATAATTGACCACCACGGATATATGGTGCTGCATATTATGTGTACAGTGGTATGGTCACAAAAATGGGGAGAGAGAGAGAGAGAGAGAGAGAGAGAGAGAGAGAGAGAGAGAGAGAGAGAGAGAGAGAGAGAGAGAGAGACTTTTAAATGAGCGTGAAGGCTGTGTGCATGCTTCAGTAAGTCTGCAGCAGCAGCATCAATATCATCTTCATTAAGCACAAATTTTCCTCCAGAGTCCTAGCTGTATAGTAGGCTATATTATATAGGGCCTACTTCTATAAGGACTTTCACTATACTTTCATCATTCCATCATCCAAACGTGTAGGTTGCAAATAAGGGCGAAACAAACTCATTGGTACAGTGGCATAGGCTACAGTACAAGTGTTTTGGAACGACCCACACAATACTCTATGAGTGTGGAATTGACACTACGTTTTATTATTATTATTATTTTCATTATTATGATTTAATGTATTGGGCTAGCAATAGGCCTACAACAATAGCATAAACATCATTATGGTAGCTGGAATAAGTGAGGAGTGGATATTTTATTATCACTAGTAAAACTGCTCATTACAATGAGCTCAGTGGTGCATCCTCGGACCAATGGTGCGAATCGCTGGCGGGGTAGTATCACACAGCGCAGCCCTCTGCCAAGGCCAAATGCTGGGTAGATGTCGCAAGGTTAACGGAAGGCACATTTACCTCCCCTCCGGAGTGTCGGACCACTTCCAAAATCCAAAAAAACAACTAACACCGCTGCTCATCTTTCAACTGACTTTCGAACATGAATCCGGAACAATAGTTTGCGCATAAAAGAAATAAATGATTATGACAAAAGCCTCGTAAAATATTCGAGAGCTGGCAGGCTATAGGACTATTCCCACGGGACGATTTTAAAACACAGTCTATAACCAACATTTCATAAAAACGTAACGGAGAAGGTCATTCACAATTCCAAACAAACGAGCATGTATGACGATGAGAATGGCTGATATGCAAAAATGAATACAATGAACAATACAATAGGTTATGGGCTGTACACAAAATAGGTGAACGTTGCACTTGGGGTTCCTTTAATTTCTGGAGACATTCATTTTGCCGTCGTCAGCATGGGATAGAGGTAGCCTACTGCGGGGAGAGGATGGGATTTCCCCAAGCCGAAGTAAGAAGTTTGCGCATCCCCTGGGAGTCCTTCCAGAACGCACCTGCTTTCAGGTACCTGGCGAACCCTCACTCACCCAAGTCCTTGCCCGCTAGTCTCTCTGAGAACATGCTCTCGAAAACCCATGCGAAAGCAAACGAAACGTTTACTAGTAGCCTACATTTACGCTCGACAGGCTACAATGGAAGTGCTGCAATCACAATGTCAAAACTGGACATATTTTACCTCGAAACGTTACTTTGGCGACTCGGTCCGCTTTCCCCCTCAAGAAGGAGACGGTCTTCAGGCGCACCACTAAAGCCATGTCAACTTAGATTGATCCCGCAGCTCAAGTGGACCTGAAGTGTCAATTGGAAAACCAATTGTGCACGCACGTTCGCATTCGGCCAAATCTTAATTGATCGACTCCAGATACACTCCAAAAACCCTCAAACACAAAAAAACAAAAACAAGAATCCACTCGTGAAGTCAAGAGAAGGCAAAAAATACGTTTTGATCACACAAAAGTGCCGCGGTGCGAATTATGAAAGTGCATCTCGCATCTTGCCCCACCGTTTGTGGCAGGAATGCAGGGATTGGCGCTCTGCTTCTCTCGCGCTGCTGATAAGCGCGCGCGTTATGGTTTAGAATGGTACAACACCGGATAGTCTATGCAGCGAACACCACTAGGTGACGCCCACCCCCGTGGTAGCCTCCACTCTGCAGGGTGGTGTAGGGCAGGGGTGCTCAACTAGAAACTGAAAAGGTCCACTCGCCAAATTTCGTATGTTTCCAGGGTCCAAAAAAGTCGCTACGGACCGATGCAGAAAATAGCCTCACTCGCTGGCCGCACTGGCCTCTTGCTCACTCACTGAGTTGTCATAGTGATGATACTTTTATTTGTCATAAGACTGGCTTCGCAGAAATACAGATCGCATGGCAGCGAAATCTCATGTATAATTTATACATATTAAATACAGATGGATTTTGTCTTGGTCCGGATGACATTGCGTTTGGGTCTGCATCCGGACCTGGGTCCGCCAGTTGAGCACCCCTGGTGTAGGGGATCTAAGGGGTCTGTTTGATCGTTTCTGTGCCAAACTGTATAACGCAGTGTCAAGAGGGGGCATAGCGCAAATAACTAAATCTAAATAATAAATAATTAGGCATATCTAGCCTATGCAAAAATAAAAGTTTTTTTTTAAAAAAGTTTCTAATCTATAGCCTATAGGCTATGCCGGCTATATGTATTTTGAAGTATGTTTTAACATTTAATTTTAGGTTATGGTATTGAATTGAAGTTATGGTAAGCATGTCAGGGTCTGCGTAAATCTACAGTTGGGAACGCCCAGTGGTGTAGTCTACTTTTTTATGGTGGGTATACTGTATAGTTGAGTATTTTTTGAAGTGGGTATACTGTATATATTTATGCTATTCAAAACAATGGATCAATCCATTTTAAGTGGGTATACTGAAATCCCTGAAATTTAGAAGTGGGTATACTCCGTATACCCGCGTTCTACGTAGACTACACCACTGGGAACGCCACAACCCGGTGTCGGTCTGGTAGAGTTTGTTGCCTGGCAACCCTTTGTTACCTCAGAGAAGACGCTGCTGGAGAGCTTCATAAACTGGCGCACGAGACAACCTTCCTCCAGAAGTCAACATCGCGCTCCACTAAGTCGGCGGATCCCAGACGGGGAAATCAGGCAGGGCTTCAACCATGACTTCTCGGAGGAACGGAACTCTCTTCACCCATAACAACGCCGCCTACCTCGCGCCCGCCCTGATGCCCGGGTAATTAACCTCTACTGGTTTATACCGGGGAAAATAAGCAGATAATCGATAGAAGACTGACTTTACTTATTAGGTACTGTAAAGCATGTATGTAACATAAGAGTAGGCCTAGGTCTATTGGCTTTGTTAAACCAATGAATATACTTGGAATGATCAGCTGGAGCTCTCCATCTGTAGGCCTATTTCAAACAAGAAAACAATGTAGCCTGAGCCAAATAACTCATACAATTAAGGTGTAATCTTATAGTTACTGACATCTTGATCTTAAATATGGGGTGGTGGTAGGTTACTAAACTATTTCCAAAAGAACTAACATTTCTGACCCTCTGCATCTGCAACTTGTGTTGAAATATAGTCCAACAATAATGTTTTGGCACCTAAAAGTAGGCTACTGCACAATTATCATCATCACTCTGATCCTATGGAGTGTGTTGAAAGGTCTCTACAGCGTGTAGTGTACCACTAGCTGCAGTGCGACTGTTCTTTTCCCTTCTTATAATCTTGTTTAAGTTACAGTATGTTGAAAGATGCCCTTTTTACTCAGGACCACAGGGCAGGAATGTTTCAGAATGACAGAGCAGCACATTATCACCACCTTACTGGAAATCACCTTGGCAACAATTATTCAATTATTTGTATAAGAAAAAAAATCTACTTTAGAAATAAACAAAAGCTCAAAATAGACCGGTATGTAGTTGAGCGAATTGTGCAGCACTAAACATTTTGCCAAATAGGCTTGTGTGTTTATTATGTATGTGTGCAGCGTCGGCATGTGTGTGTGTGCGTGCATGTGTAAGTTACATGCTGGAACACACACACTGCACAAACTCAGTTTCATTATATTGCCACCCCCCTCCCCACCTCCTTCCTATTCCTCTCTGCTCTTCCTCCAAAGCTATGGCGGCCACGTGCCCAACAACAAGTTCACGTACGGGGAGTCGTACGGCAACGTCACCAGCCGGACCTTCCAGGAGGAGCGCCTGTCCTCCATGACCTCCAGCGCCAGCACCAGCCTGAGTGGAGGCATGTTCCCCACCACCCGCCCCGTCGACGGCCACCTGACCACCGTACTGCCCGCCAGCACCCGGCAACAGGAACTCCAGAGCTTTGCCCAGGTGAGACAGCACAGAGACACTGGCCATTTCTCAATGTTCTAGTAAGCACACTTGGAAGTGTGTGAGACTAATTAGTCACGCCCAGTGATTGGATACTCCGCAGAGTTCACCGAAGAGTATCCAATCACTGGGCGTGACTAATTATTTACAGTTAGTTACAAATGACCCCTTTAGAAGTTATATCATCACTGACTGTGTGCACATTGTTGGCTCAAACACACACACACACACACACACACACACACACACACACACACACACACACACACACACAGACAGTGCAGACCCTAAAGAGAGAAGACCTGCTGTCCTTAAGCGTGTACGGTTGTTGAAAAAAAAAAAAAAAGATATCCAAAAAAGTACACTTGTTACGCTAATCCGAGAGGGAATAGGTTGTTCCAGAAGCATAGACGAATTTTGTGGTTACATTCATACACACATATATACATATATACACATACATGAATACATACATACTACATACATACATACACACGTACAGTACATACATATACAAGAACACCTTGCTGGTTTCTTTACAAATGTGTGGTACATGGTCGATTCTGCCACAATAATGGGCATGCAACCCGATTACGGCACATCTGTGGACGAAGAGTAATGGGCGCTATACGGTTTTATCCCCACATGTCACTTTTTGGCGCCAAAGGTAAACTCAAAAACACCCCAACTCAGCAACATACAGTGAGTCCAATATGTATTTGATCCCTTTCTGATTTTGTTGGTTTGCCTACTAACAAAGACATGATCAGTCAATAAATGTTATGATAATATGTATTCTAATATGGAGAGAGGACAGAAGAATATCAAAAAGAAAATCCAGAAATTAACTGAAGAGAATATATATTAATTTATTTCCATTTCATCGAGCAAAATAAGTATTTGATCCCCTGCCAACTGATTACAGTTCCGGGCCCACAGACCAGATGGGCACTTCTGATCAACTTGTCATCTGAATTAAAGACACCTGTACATACTAACATGCATAAAAGACACATTGAATCAGCAGAATCAGTCCATAGTATGAGTGAATCAGTCACACACTCCAACCGCACCAGCATGGGAAAGACCAAAGAGTGGTCAAATGATATCAATGACACGATTTTAGACCTGAACAAAGATTAAATGGGCTGCAAAGCCACAAGAACGAGACTGGGTATTAATGACCCAGCTGTTGATGCATTTCTTCCAAAATGTGAGGAATACAAAATGACTATCCATCAGCCTGTCTGGGGTTTCTATACAAGATTTACCTTTTGTAGGGATTTGATAATCATGAGAACAGAAAGAAATCACCCTAGAGCTGTACGGGATGAAACGCAAGGCAATGATATCAAAGCTACTGGGACCAAAATCACTGAAGAAAACTACTGGTAGCACTTAATGCCACAGAGGTTTTAAAAAAAAATCCTGTAGTGCACACATGGTACCTCTACTTCAGAAGAACCCTGCGCAGTCCCCACTTGAGGTTTGCCAACGGACATCAGAAACACGGTTTAGGATATGATAAGGAGGTGCTGTAGTCAGATCGGAAACCAAAATCAAGCTGTTTGTTTTTGTAAAATTTATCACAATTCAATGTGTTTGAGAAAGATACTGCTGTCTATGATCCTCAAGAACACCCTCATCACCATTATGCATGAAAGTGGTATCATTATGGTTTGAGGGTGTTTGTCTGGCCAAGGCACAGGACAACTTCACAACGAATGGATGGAGGGAGACATGTAATGTGCAATCCTGAGTGCAAACGTCCTTCCCTCCACCACTACACTGAAGGGTGGGACATTTTTGGATCTCCCAACATGACAATAATACACAACCTACAGTCAAAGCAACGAAGGAGTGGCTCAATAAGAAGCATATTAAAGTCGTGAAGTGGCCTAGACAGTCTCCAAATATTAACCCTATAGTAATTCTATGGAGAGAACTGAACCTCCCATTTGCCAAGCTACAGCCACAAACCATGAATGTTTTAGAGATAATGTGCAAAGAAAAATGGGCAAAAATAGTTTCTACTATATGCACAAACATTGTCATTAACTAAAAGAAGCATCTAACCTCAGTGCTAGAAAACTAGGGCTTTGCCACAAATTTTAAGCTGTTTTCTGGTATTTCTTTTTGATATTCTGTCTCTCCATGTTTGAATACATATTATCATAAATGTATAGACTGATCATGTCTTTATTAGTGGGCAAACAGGCAAAATCAGCAAGGGATCAAATACATATTGGACTCACTCTAACTACTCACACAGGCTTAGGGAAGGGCCGAGGTCTCGGGAACCGCGTCAACATCAGACACAATGGGTATGCCCTTGACGTCAAATATTGCCGCCTGGTCAAATTGCACCAAAAAAAATGACACCAGGGATGAGACTGACTGCATTGCGGTATAGGGCAAGGCAAGTCAGAGTTTATTTATTTAGGTCTACATAGCACATTTCATACAACACAGGTAGGTCAATGCATGTCATATACACAAAAACGTCACATCTATATAAATCTACATACTGTATCCGAGGGAGGGAAACAATGTAAGTCAGCACAGAGAGAACACTACATAGTGAAAAAGTGAATATTTTAATCACTTTCTGGGGAGCATTACGCAAGTATTTATGAGAGGTCATAACAGAATGTGTGTGTCATCTCTGTGTGCCTGTGTGTGTGTGTGTGTGTGTGTGTGTGTGTGTGTGTGTGTGTGTGTGTGTGTGTGTGCCTGCCTATCTGTCTCTCTGTGTGTGTCTGTGTGTGTGTTTGTCTGTGTGTGTGTGTGTGTGTGTGTGTGTGTGTCCGCCTGTGCGTGTGTGTGTGTGTGTGTGTGTGTGTGTGTACGTGTGCGTCCATTCATCCGTTTGCAGCTGACCCAGAGACACCGCGACTGCTACAGAGACCGCACTGGCATGTGCCCGCGTGTTGGCTACTTCCAGCTGCCAGTTAAAGAGAGCCAGAAACCCACGCAGAACGCCATGTAAGATAATCAGTACTGCACCTCCACCTCCACCACCCTCCTCCATCAGCACTTTAACAACAGCCGCTAATGCTAATTAGTTAATTATTTTGAGGTCGGAAAAATACCAACCTCCGCCTCGGGAAAGTGCAATAGAACAGGCAATCAAAAAGGGGTTCCAAAACACAGACTTGGAGCCGTTTGCTGCAGACCAAGTTCGTTAAAGGGCAGTCATGGTTAAGCGGTTAGGGTGTCCGACTTGTAGCCCAAAGGTTGCAGGTTCAACTCCCAACCCGCCAGGTTGGTGGGGGGTGGTAATCAACCAGTGCTCTCCCCCATCCTCCTCTATGACTGAGGTACCCTGAGCATGGTACTGTCCCGCTGCACTGCTCACTTGGGGCACCATTGGGGGCTGCCCCCATGCATGGGTGAGGCATAAAATGCAATTTCGTTGTGTGCAGTGTGCAGTGAAGACTTGTGTGCTGTGAAGTGCTGTGTCACAATGACAATGGGAGTTGGAGTTTCCCAGGTGGGCTTTCGCTTTTCAGCTTTTTCTTTGCTTTAAATATTAGCGCTGTCCCCAACCGTTACAACGGGTGTCAGGAGAGCAAACTGGGGTTTACCGACTACCCATTTTCACAAGATTTGGGGCAATAGCACCCCCAACCCGCAACACTGGCCAGTAGATCTATTGTGTCTTATGAAGGACCCCAGTCATAGGCGTGCACAGATAGGGACGTGGTGGTGCTAAAGCACCTGCCCCTTTGCCCTACTTGATATAAAATGCCCTTTTTTGAAAAAAATCTTTTTTGAAAGGTTTTTTTGTCATAGTGCACTGTGGTTCATGTGGACATGATCGTCTACAAATGCCTTGCGATCACATGCATGTTACAATAATGCCCCGATATAATACATAGCCTCTGTAAACCGAGTAAGGCAATCGGAAGTTCCACATGCCCCCAACATGCCCCCTTCAGCACCTGCCCCCAAAAATGTCTGTGCACGCCACTGACCCTCGTGGCTGGCCAGTATCATGATGGACCGACCTCTGGCTCTGGCATGGCCATCCTAAGCACCTTTGTGTCTGTAAAGATTCTCCTTCATCCAGGCAAAAATAGTCATGTTGCACTATGGTGTACTGATACTTCTTCTGATGCATACACAGCTCAGCTTTGTTTGACTTGTTTGACAGCCCCTGTGTTTTTCACCATGAAAGAGTGCCATTAATGGTACATTAGCATATTTATACATACATTAGTACATTTAGAGTTTTTTTTTTTTAATTACCATCATGTGATTAGAAATTTGGCAAAATTTGGAGTTCTCGTGGAGTTCTATGATGTCACAAATAACCAGGGGATATTATAGGGGCTCTAGAATGTTCTGGCCTGGCAAAAAAAGTTTACTCCTCAAAGTTAATGGTACATAACCTGCATATGAGCCCAGGTTTTCCCCCAGCACTTTATTTGTTAAGATGGCCACCTTGACAACATACACCCCCCACCTTGACTAGCTCCTCTGAAAATAACTTTTCTGTGCATATGTGTTGCTAATCTAATTTTCTAAAGCGACTTTGCAAAAATTGTAGAATTGTAATGTCAAGGTGTGATGTTACATCAAGCTGTATTTTTATTGTTTTATGGCGAACAATTGTTCTTCTACTTAAATGAGTGCGTGCAATGTGTTCCTGTGTTGTCCAATATATTATTGTGCTTTTAGCAGGGCTGTTACTGCTAAGGCTGTAAATGATACACCCAACTCACAATTCAGCTCGTATCACAGTTTTTGACACACTATTCGATACGCAGTCGCATTGACCAATGTTATAAATAAAATAACTACAACAGGTTATATGTAGAATAGGTTAAAACAGGCTACTAAAATAAATAGATGTTTAAAAAAAATAATGATGATGGGGATGATTTGAAGCTTGGAAGGACTATCACCTCGTATCATGTGGTAGTATACTGTACCGAAGGGTAACAGAACTTTGAAACGGCGTGTCACGATTCTGCCTTCTTGCACACATACACACATACACATAGATGCGCGATACAGCTTCGTGACACTGTATAATCATAATTTCACGGTTCAACACAATATCATTACAGCCCTAGTAACTGCAATAGTTTGATGTAGTTTATGTTCAAAGAGAAAACGTGTTGTATATTTTTCTGTTTCTTAGCTTTTTTTTTTTTGCAAAAGTGTATCTTTTTTAACAACATCCCATAGATGTATTGTGGATGGTTTCTGCTGTATTACAGAGTGTGTTATGTAATGAAGCGTTTTTAAAAGCTGAAATAAAATAATAATAAAAAAAAAACAGTCTCTTGAGACACCTGTACCTCACACAACAAAACAACAAAAGTAGGACAAGTTGCCAAGGCAACTCAGCTTAGCCATTTCCTTGTCTGCTATTTGGTGATGACACTCAAAGCAAGTTCCTCTTGGCCACAGGCTACGCTATCGTCTTCACTGCTGAATATTTCATGAGGGATATGCACTCAAGTGTGTGTGTGTGTGTGTGTGTGTGTGTGTGTGTGTGTGTGTGTGTGTGTGTGTGTGTGTGTGTGTGTGTGTGTGTGTGTGTGTGTGTGTGTGTGTATGTGTGTGTGTGTGTGTCCATACAAGTGCATGTGAATGGTGAACGTGAGTGTGTGTGTGTCCATACAAGTGCCTGTGAATGGTGAACGTGAGTGCGTGTGTGTCCGCATGCATGTATGTGTGTGCATGCATGTATATGTGTGTGCGTGCACATTTGTGTGTGTGTATCTGTGTCTGTGTTTGTGTCTGTGTGCATGTATGTGTGTGTGCATGCATGTGCATTTGTGTGTGTGTGTGTGTGTGTGTGTGTGTGTGTGTGTCAGGGCTGTACATTAAGACCAATTGGTCGCATATTACCCCTAAAATTTGGACTGTGCGAGGAAGAAAAATAAAACGGTCGCACTTGTGCGAGTATGTATTTCAACCCTTTCATTCGCATTTTGCTCCTGAGTTCGAGTGCATGATTGCGAGAGCTGCTCATTTTTTCCACAGCCTGTCTGATAGACAGCATCA
>NC_085874.1:27411450-27418950 GCF_034702125.1 Engraulis encrasicolus
AACTATCAGTATCAAAGTGATGTTTACTTACTTGTGTTGCTGTCTTCACTTGAATTCTTTACATTATTGTATTCTAATTGTGCACTTTATGAGAGTGTCAGCAGTGTGTTAACATTTTATGAACTGCAAATTACAAATTGCAAGCAAAATTGATTTTTGTTATTTCTATTTTTTGGATGGTAGATCGTGATAAAAAATCGAAATCGAGATTTCGTGATATGACATTTTTGCTATATCGCCCACCCCTATAGTCTACATGTATTTATGTTATCATACTGTGTTAAAATTGCACTTTTAACTGCCCTATTTTCCCTAAAACCCCAACAACAAAGGGTCTCTAACATCTTTGCTAAACACCCAAACCTTTTGGAACCTTGCCATTCCATGGAGATGCGGTCTTTCTTGTTGTCTGGCCCAGGGGCCCGTAAAATCTCGGGTTATCATAGGGGCCGGGGGCCACATCTGGCCTAGCTCCTCACTGAGTGTGGTCCGTAGACAAAACATAATAAAAAATAATAATAATAACAATGACCAGATTAAAAATAAAATAAAAAAAAACGACTGAATCAATCCATTGTAGTTGTAGCCTACTATTGGTCGATAGAGAGCACTATCTATCCCAAATAATATCAACAGTCAGCAGTCACCAGCTGCATTTCAAACTCTTCTGTCAAATCTCAAATCTGTGGTCATGTGGTTCTCCTGTGGTGGCGATGAGGGAAAAAAATTGCAACATGTGGCACAAATGTGTGTCAGCCCTTCTTATCAGCAAAGTTGCCCATGCCTGTCACTGTCAGACTGCATTGACTTGCTTGTCTACATTTAGCCCTGTCTAAATTCGCAAAAGAAGAAGAAGAAGAAGAAGAAGAAGAAGAAGAAGAAGAAGAAGAAGAAGAAGAAGAAGAAAAAACACGTTTCCCATCCCATCTGTGTACAGGTACAGTAAGACAGCAACTAAGCGAGTGACTTAAGCCAGTGCCGTGGGGCGCATAGGCTACCTGGCTTCTTCCATGCATGATTATTTCATGTTCTCTGGCAGTTAGTGGGCAGGCTTGGCCAAGGACAGGTCTTCCCTCTTGATTTATGCACGGGCCAAGGTGACCAGAGAGAGGCTCCCCCGAGTCGGTCGTCTGGAGCTCTAGTCCGTGAGGGGAGGAGGAGGTTTAACGATGCACCGTGTAGCCAGCCTATAGGAATAGAGGCTGCTTAAATAGTCCTCTATTAGCTAATTCAGTGCAGCGCGGGACGCAAGACTGTTGGAACAACGTGACTGGTTTTGGCCACGCGCGCATTTGAGTGTCAAGTGCAGTCTGCAGATATTAAGATTATTTTCAATATCTCCCCGGTCGATTGCGACAGCAAGCTAAAATGAAAACTGAGACTAGACTATTCTCAACACAACTCAGCCTCCAGAGGCAGGTGCGTATGCTACTTGAGCTTCAAGTTTTTATTGGAGCGTAGTCCCACTTTCTCCCGGCAGAGGGAGACAGAGCGACGGGGGATACTTGGGCTATCCGCCCTTGTCTGCAGTTGAGGCGCGGGAGCATCCCTCTCCCTCTCCATCCACAGGCGCGCGGCAGGTCCTGCTCAGAATTCGCGATGTCGCCCAGGGAAGCACGGAATCTTCTCGCTCTCTACGTTCTACTAAGTGCCTTATGCCCCCTACTCCCAGGTAAGAGCCTATACTCTCAGTTGAGGAATTCATTAAAACTTTCCATGTAGGCCTACATGTTTTTTTTCCTGGAGTACTAATTTAGAAACTTTACCTTCTTGACCAAACTATTTGTGGCAGTAGATTTGTCTCATCTTGATCCAGCCATAAAACAGTGTCTGTTTTAAAGAGATATGATTGCTTGTGGATGTTTACCTTGGTGTTAATCGGCTATTTGATATTAAGATAAGAATAGGCCTAATGACAGTGCCAACAAATGAATAACTTCTAATTTAATGTTGAGTTTGAAAGTGATTTTACTGGAAGGATGTTGTTGGAATTGCCGTGAGATTTTGGCAGTATTCACTTGTCCGGCAGACATTGGCATATTGTGATGGAATGGTGCTGATGGGAGGGAGGGGGCATGCACATGCGTGAGTGTATGAGAGAGAATCCAGACAAAGTTGAGACTGGGTAGCATTGTTATCAAGATGTGACTGGAAGTCTGGTAGCTCAAATCCCCCCCTTGTGAGAATATTGGCATTTACCTCGTGGAAACTAGCATCGTTTCTTGAATGATGGAGAATATTGTACCCCAAGTCGAGGCAGTCAGAAGCTCCCTTGCCCCAAGACCTGCCACTGTGACATTTTTTTCCACTGGGAGTGTTGAAGTGGGGAAAAACTGATGTGGCTGTCCGTGTGCGGGGCCAGTGATCATGGAACAACGTGCTGTACTATGAAAATGTGAGGTTTCCTCAGAGAACCTCAGATAATAGTTCTCGGAAGAACCCATAAGTTCCCCAGGCAACCTTTAGGGATTTCTCCACAGTTTTATTCGAAGGGTTTCTCTAGGTGTTCTTCCATTTGTCACTGTGGAGGATCTTTTAGGAGAACTTTAAGGGCTTCCAGAACAATGGCAACAGAGTTTTTCAAGGAACCTTGTAATTTTGAACAGTGTGTGTTAGTTACCCCATGGGCACTGCACTGACCTAGACCTGGAAAGACTACCCTCCACAATAATTGAATTTAATTATTAAAGTAAGATGACAAGTATTAGATCATGTGCAGTGCAACGGAGGGCTGAAATCAGCTCGGCACTGCTGCACATCAAAACAGAGAAGCCAAAACAATGATGTCATGACCTGGCACCAACATCAGATCTCCAGCAACGGGCCCACTCATACTGTATGTGTGTGTGAAAGAGAGAGAGAGAGAGAGAAAGAGAGAGAGAGAGAGAGAGAGAGAGAGAGAGAGAGAGAGAGAGAGAGAGAGAGTGCTTGTGTGTGTGTGTGTGTGTGTGAAAGAGAGAGAGAGAGAGAGAGAGAGAGAGTGTGTGTGTGTGTGTGTGTGTGTGTGTGTTAGAGAGAGAGAGAGAGAGAGAGAGAGAGAGTGAGAGAAAGAGAGAGAGACAGACAGACAGGGAGTTTGTGTGTGTGTGTGTGTGTGTGTGTGTGTGTGTGTGTGTGTGTGTGTGTGTGTGTGTGTGTGTGTGAGAGAGAGAGAGAGTGTTTGTGTGTGTGTGGGGGAGAGAGAGAGAGAGAGAGGAAGAGAGAGAGAGAGAGAGAGTGTGTGTGTGTGTGTGTGTGTGTGTGTGTGTGAGAGAGAGAGACACAGAGAGACTGACTGCATACGCATGTGGGTGTGAGAGGTAGGCATATGTTTGTAAGTGTGGGTGCACACAAAGATGCAGGATAACAGGTTCCGTTGTGGTCAGGTACAGATACTTGCAGCCGGTCCTCACGTGCGTACAACTAAGACATGCATTTGCGGTAAACATCTTGATCTCTCTACTTCTCTTTTGCAATACATTACTTAAGATAGTGTATCTCCAGACAGTGACATTTGGAGTCACAATGCCAAGATGCACAAAGCTCTTTCATATGGTGATCATACTCTAACATAAAGAATATTGTAGGACAGCCACTCATACAATATGCGTCCAAGGAATTCTAGTCACACGATCTAATGGTGCATGGCATGTGCTCTCATGGGAGCTGAAAACCGCAATCATTTGTATGCATTTATTGCTGTTGCAATAGACAAAGTGTGGATGGCGTCGAGAGTGAGAAATGGAGTGAGAAAGTAAACAAGTTGCCTTTGCACATGCAAAGGAGGCAATACTAATGCAAGCGTTTCCAGCGAGGACTCGTGCAAAGGGTTAAAATGTTCATTAAAATATTGGCTGGAAACCCGCTTAATGTCTGAGCCATGGGGGGAAAATAGCATCAGTCAATGGAAACAGTGAAGGCAAGGCTGCACAATGAAGTGTCGCAAAAATAACTTCCCTAGAATAATGAAACTGAGGTTTGACCACATGGCCTGTCTGGACTTTGTCTTTCTCTCTCAGCAGGCCTGGACTGGTAATCTGGCATACAGGGCATTTTCACTGTGGGCCGACAGATCCCAGGTGCTGATGCTGTTGTTTGATTTGTGATTGTTTATTTGAGCGTGTTTTTCTTAGGGATTGTCCCACAGTTTAGAGGGGGGCGGACCATTGGTCTTTTGTCAATATACATGGGTTGCACATTCGTAAACACCCACGGGTGCTGTGCACTCTTCAAACTTGGGTTGTTGGAAACTGTTGTCGGCCAAAATATTGCACTCACGTGGTTGGCTGCTTGCCTCTCCTCACAACAGAAATGTTTTTTAGATGTGAAACCTATGTAGTATAGACAGTGGACAAGCAGAATATAGTACGAAAATGGCGTGTACAGTATTTGTAGTTTGAGGTTTAACCCCCCAAAAAATGCCCAGGTGGATTTTTGGTCCCAGCCCAGCCCAGCCCAGCCCAACCACCAAAGTGACATCAGCGTCACGGCTTCCCAATGCTCCAAACCCCCAACCGCCATCGTGTTGTGTACCAACATACCCCAAACTTCCCTCCTCAACCATCAATTATCTTGGATATACCCTGAAGAAGGCACTGGAGGCCGAAACACAGCGGCACATTTGTAGCCTAATAAAATTAAAAATGGCAATCTCTGAGTGCCTCGGAATTCCTTGCTTGAAACAATTTTGGGAGTCCCTGCACTGAAGTGAACAACAAAGAGAAGAATTCACTCAGAGAAAGAGCACTCAGAATTCCTGTTTGTTTGATCAATACCACTCTTCAGCCCTCCTCTGAGGTACACCTCAATGGCAGAGCAACAGAAGAGTCCTTGGTGTACTGCACTGCAGAACATCATACTGAGCTCCCTGGATGCATGGATGGATAGATCCTTATGTGTTGCAAACTAATTAAGTAGAGTAGAGTCATTGAGAGTAAATAGAATGGAGGCCAAAATTCTATTTCATTGTTGAAGCCAAGTTGGAGCCAAGGTTGGACCCAAAAAGACCAAAAAATGGCCAAATCCCATTCATTCCTATGAGAGACATAAAACCCTGTATCTCCCTTAAATGCCACTCCAGGGGGATCATTTTTCGCTCAACTAGTAGGTCCCCTTGCTCTCCAACTTACCAGGGTGGTGATTTTTTGTGGTGATGTTTTATTTTAGAGAGATATTAAACGTTAAATTGACCAATGAGCATCAGAACATGGTTTGATTGACCGTTAGAAGTCTTGTTGTTGTCCAATCAGCACCTGCGTTTGGTGTTGCTAAGGTGGAATGTAAGTTGGAATGTTCCCAAATCTGGCTTCAAAGCGTTGAATGGCAAATAGCGTTGATTTGGCGTCCATTCTATTTACTGTCAATGAGTAGAGTAGAGTAGAGTAGAGTAGAGTAACTTGATTCCCAAGGGGAAATGCAGGTGTCAAGTAGCTTATATAATACACATAATGCCCACATGGACATTTAAAGACACATATGACGCAGGTAATACAGGGAGGGGAAAAATGAAATGAAATAAATAAATAAATAAAAGGGCAATGTGCAAAAACATATTCTGGATATAATGGAACATAATGGATTTGTGGTAGGTTGATAGGACATGGGGGTGTTGTGGTGAAATGGGCTAACAGTACATGGGTCAAAGACACATTTTTGGGCTCAGACGTCAGGTGGCGCAACGTCCTCTAATGCCCATAAATCAATTAGTAATTGGTGGTTGATATGCTGCAATGAATAATGCTTCTTAGTCCACTGAAAACAAACAGAAAATCCATACAGTAGTGGCAGTGGCTGTCGTTGCGCCGCCCTGACGTGTGCTACTTTCTGAAACGTCACTGACCCACATACATATGGGCTACTGCAGGACCCAGGTTTGAGTCTGGCCTGGGTGCTTTCCCAAAACCCTACTCCATCTCCTCTCTCCCCTTCATTTCCTATCATCTCCCAAACTGGACTGACAAATAAAGAACCGAAAAGGCCTTACAAAATAAACAAAACTGGAAAATTGAATGGGATATACAGTAGAAGATCATAGGGGCAAACACGTGTGACCTCAGCCGGCTTTCATACACTGTTGGTATGAAACATATTGACATGCATATTTGTTTTTCTTTTATTGTATTTTTGGTTCTCTCCTGCAATACGTAGAACCTGTTTTTTCATCCATGGAATTACTTCTTTTTGGCAAGAGATAGGAATTGTGTGGTTGGTGGTAGTGAGGAAGAGCTTCAGTGTGTGTGGATGTACTGTATATGTTATGTATTTTGAGGACCCTCTCGAAAACGAGATGCCCATCTCAAGAGGCCATCCTCTAATGTGAAATTTGAAAGTTGTGGGGCATCCAGTGCTCAAACAAACAAGCTCGTGCAACAATGGCCTTACAAGGCAATACTTCTCAATAGGAGGAGCAGGGTTTCCTGATGAGCCATCCATCCCTGTGCTCCGTGCTCTGCCCTCCGCGTCCGTCGGCCATGTGGATTGTGTTATTGTGGGTGAAAGCGGCCAACGTTTTTTGGAGAACAGAGAGGAATGCTCTAGAAGCCCACACAACAGCCTTGAGAGTTAAGTCAAAGAGCCCTCGCAGTTTCGTTGCATCACAACTGACGGTAATGTGGGTGGGTGTGGTGTTGGTCAGTGTGCGGTATACAGCGGTTGTCTTTGTTAGTTTTAGTGGCGGAAAGACAAATCGCGTAGTGGCACGGAAGACTTCATTTCTGATCCCCCTCTGCCTCGATTGACCACTAAACTTTGGGTAGTGGAAGGAGCATTGTCAATATGTATGCACACTTGAGATGCTGCAACGGGTCAAAGTATGTGGGGGTGTTTGGGAGTGAGCAATCCCCCCATGATCTTTATTCTTACCCCTGCCAAGGAGGTTATGTTTCCTGCCGTGTTGGTTTGACTTTCTGTCTGTCTGTTTGTCTGTCAGCAGGATAACTGAAAAACAGTTCTGAACGGATTTTGATAAAATTTTGTGGAGTTGTTGGAAATGAGAAAAGGAACAAGTGATTGAATTTTGGTGGTGATCCAGATCACGATTTTTTGATGGATTCTTCACTGTTGCAGGATAGGGTGTAACATAGTCACATGTTCTATCAAACAGCTTCCTTGGTGGAGGTCTGCACTCTCTGAGTCTGAGTGCATTTCTATTTCACTATATTGGCCCTAAAAAAAGAGACAGCGGCCTCGATGTGTCTACCCTAGTTAAAGGTAAATAAATAGAAGAGCATTCGCATCCATTGTGATTTTGACTGACAGTGGCATAAGGGGATAGCCTGGGAACTCCCATACTATCTTTAGTCCTACACAATTGTTCCGATCTGAAAGTCACTTGCAATTAGGTCTGGTGGTAACCAGGCAAATAAGGGGATGGAGTTGGAGAAAATCAATATGATGTAACAAAACATGAAATTTTAATACCAGTCAATAAATCAATAAATTGTGAAGATCAGATCTGATGTGGCATCAGAAGGTGTAAAAGTTGCCTACCTATGCAAAAAGTCCAGGTCCATGATACAGGCG
>NC_085874.1:27428950-27433950 GCF_034702125.1 Engraulis encrasicolus
AAATACTTTAGTTCTTGGCAAGACTGACATCAGAATATACAATACACTCTTACTCAGAGAGAGAGAGAGAGAGAGAGAGAGATTGGACGGGTTGAAGGAAAAAAGTAAGATATGATCACTAAGAGGATGGAACAGTTTGGCTGGGCGGAAATTCAAATGGGAACCCAAATAGAGAGAGAGACGGAGTGAGAGAGTGAGTGACAGACAGACAGACAGACAGACAGACAGACAGACAGACAGACAGACAGACAGACAGACAGACAGACAGACAGACAGACAGACAGTTATAAAAGACAGAAAGGATGGCCAATAAGTGGAAAGAGAGTCTAAGACAGCCAGAGATGAGAATAGAAGGTGACACAGTTGAAGGCATTCCTCCATTGTTAAGCTCTGAGCCAAGAGTGAAGAAGACGGAACTCTTTTGAGGAACTAAAAATGGGAAGCCATGTTAAAGCAGCTAGGGTATCAGGCTCATAGACGTATAGGATGCAGCCCACCTGTGCCATGTCTTTTTTCAAAAGATATTTTTTTTGTGCTTTTCATGCCTTTATTGTGACAGTACAGTTTCAGAGGGACAGGAAAGGAAGAGAGAGACGGGGAAGGTTCGGCAAATGACCCATGCCGGAATTGAACCCGGGTTGCCGGTGTGGTAACCCAGTGCCCTCCAGTTAGGCCATAGCAGGGCCATCTGTGCGATGTCTATGTATACAGTATATCTATGGTCGGGCTTGTAACCCAAGGCTGCCCGGTTCGATTCCAGATACCTCCACTTGAGTGATCAACCCAGCACTCTCTGTCATCCTCCTTCATAACTAAGGTACCTTGAGCATACAGTAGCATCCAGTGCACCTTTTGGGCTGCCCCTTTGCAAGGGTGAGGCCTAAATGCAACTTTCTCTTTTGCTGAAGCGCGCTGTGTCACAATGACAACAACGGACTTTCACTTTCAAATGGAATAAGTCAAGTGTCAAGTCAAGTGTACTTTGTTGTCAAAAATCTATGTAACAGAGTTAACACAGAGGTTTGAAATTGCGTTTGACTAGTCTCCAATGTGCAGTTTGACTAAACATACATATAAGATATTGACAAAAATTACACACACACGCACACCCACAGACAGACAGACAGACACACACACACACACACACACACACACACACACACACACACACACACACACACACACACACACACACACACACACACACACACACACACACACACACACACACACACACACACACACAATGCGCAGTACAACCTAACACACATGAATTCACAAACTTTCTCTGACACATTCACTCACAACACAAACACACATGCATGTGCAAGAGTGTCTGGACAGCAAGCAGTGTGGTCAAAAAGGGCAAAGACTAAAAGGAGAATAACCAGAAAGACCTCAGCCAGAAAGTCTACTGTCTATCATCAAAGATAGATTAAAGTAGTGTTTCTCAACGAGGGCGGTACAGCCTTCCAGGGGGTGTTGGGGAGCTCTAGGGGGGCGTTGAGAAGGATACAGCTGAAAGGGGACGGTGCCATTGGGGGGCATTAGCCCATTTCATGTTTTAATACTAATGGGGGCGTTGTCAGGCTTATGATGTTTATGTCTCAGATATGTATTATTGCTCTGTTGGTGACATAAAAAGTCCTTTAAGGGGGGCATTTGTTCAATAAAGGTTGAGAACCACTGGATTAAAGGGAGGATAGGTGGTTTGCTGTTTTTTCCTCTTTGTTATGGTTTGGGTTTGGGGCCCAGCCCTGCCCACTGTGGTGAGCTGATGTTTTCATCCCAGGCTACAGTAAGACTCTGAAGGCATGTCTAATCTGCACAGGGTGTGTGGCACGGTTTACAAGCTGAAAGCACTCACTTACACACACATGCATTGCACACACACATGCACACACACACGCACACACACTAATTGACACGCCCTCAGGCTCCCCCTACTCCTTGTAAGCCCTTGTGTGCGGCAAACACACACTGACACACACACACACACACACACACACACACACACACACACACACACACACACACACACACACACACACACACACACACACACACATTAATTGACACACCCTGGGGATCCCCCTACTCCTTGTAAGCCCCAGTGGCATACCCACAAACACTCTGAGCAGCTAACTTTTGAAAGGCTTCTGCTGTGGTATACAGTATAACCAAGGTCCTCCCTACAGGAGTCGCACTGGTTGCCTACCTCATCAGTCAAGGTCACACAGGGGACAACACAACCAGTGTTGCCAGATGTGTTTGATCAAATCTTGCCCAAAAGGTGCTCAAAATCCGCCTGGAGGCACCAAATTCCACCCAATTTCAACAAATTGCATTTATTTCTATGGGCATAAAACTGCAGAAAGAAACGCCAAATGGCGGGGACCGCCAACCGCCAACCCAAGCAGGGTAACCGCCCAATCTGGCAACACTGAACACAGCCACACAATAGCAAATCACTGCAGCCTGCTTGGATCATCACCGTGTGATGATGTCACATTAAATTCACATTATAAATAAATCATTTGTAATGTTTATATGATGTCAGGGCAGGAGTTGTAGTCTGAAGGGATGGACGTCTTGACTATATTACTGATCTCATGGAATATCTTTGCTGACTGAACAGTTCATTGTTCATTATTTTAAATATGTATTTTTAGTTATATGAATGTGATTGCTCATTGAATTAAATGCATTAAGACAGAGCCCCTGATGCACAATTGCTGTTACCAGAATGGCCGTGACCAAGTCGTACTGCATTACAAGACTGCATTACAAGACTCTGTAATGCCACAGTAGTGTAGCACTGTGGGAGTACTGTGGTGTGCTTCACATGCCTTACTGTATGGTGAAATAATTGCCTATTTGACCAATTAATTGACTGCTTGACTAACTGATTGACTTACTGTTTGTTGGTGTATTCCTTCTCTTTGATCAATTGGCTGGTTGACTGATTGATTGACTGATTCATGGTTGGATTTTGACTGAAAGATGAAAGAATTAATTTGTGTACAGACGTCGTTCGTTGGTGAACTAAGACCCCCATCTTTCATTAGAATGTGTTCAAGACCCCCATCTTTCATTAGAATGTGTTCATTCATCTCAAACAAACTGCGATTTTTAATAAAGTTGTCTCAAATCTCATGAGCCTGAATGTTGCGTAATGCAGCTCCAGGCGCCAGGGCCAATGTTGTGCAACGCAACATCAGGCATCAATGGGTTAATTAACCGATCGACTAACTGACTAACTTGCTATTAGACTGTTTGCTTGTTTGTTAAATCCGCCAAGGAGGTTATGTTTTCGGTCGCGTTGGTTTGGCTGTCAGTTTGTTTGTCTGTCTGTCTGTTTGCTTGTCTGTCTGTTTCTCTGTCAGCAGGATAACTCAAAAAGTTATGAACGGATTTGGATGAGACTTTGTGGAGTTGTTGGACATGACCAAAGGAACAAGTGATTAAATTATGGTGGTGATCCGGATGACGAACCGGAACCAGGATTAAAAAAAAAAGATTCCTCACCATTGCTAGCCTCAAAATCTAAATGCCCTTAGTGACCGCAAATTGAATTGCGGAACTGGGCGAATTTTGACATAATAGTGTCTAACTCTACAAAAAGAAGGCTAAAATAAAGACTTAAAATAAAAATATGGTGTAACATAGTCAAATGTTCTATCAAACAGCCTAATTGGTGGAGGTTTGCACTCACTGAGTGTGTTTCTAGTTGATTGATTGATGATTGATTGATTAGCTGATTGTTTGACTGTCTGATTGATGGCTGGATTGATTGACCCCCTTGTAGCCAGCAAGCCCCCGCAGCCTCGCAACGTGAAGCTGACCAAGGTGGACAAGGGCCTGCAGGTCACATGGGACCCTCCCAACCAATTGGACGGCCGGCCTGTGGAGCGCTACAACATCGGCTACGGCAAGTCCATGAGGTCACTACGCTTCATCAGCGTGGCGGCGAACCAGCGCTCTGAGATCCTGGAGGATGTGGGTAAGAAGAGAGAACACATACACACACACACACACACACACACACACACACACACACACACACACACACACACACACACACACACACACACACACACACACACACACACAGTACAATGGCTAATGTGCATGACTAAAATCTAATTGGTATTTAGTGCCAATATCCACACACAGACTATACGTCCTTGTGTTGAGCCTATTTGTAAATGGTCTTGGTAAACACCAGTGTAATGTAGGCTAATCAAAGTCACACCGGTGTAATAAAACACATATAAATGCAGAGTAGTTGCTTACTGCCAATTTAGGCTTCTGAGGATTACAACCATGAGTGTTAACATACCATGTTACCCTTTCTTCTGTTAGCAATGTAAATTGATCTATGAACAACAAAGCAGGCAGGCTTAGCACAAGCTTTAGCGAATTTCTACTTCAGGCTGGAAGAGAGGCAAGCTTGGAAACTACCAGATCTTGTCACTAGGCTAGGCAGGCAGCCGCTTGAGGCCCCCAAGCCACTACTAGATGGTGAAAAGCAGCTCAACTTGAATTTCGAATGTTAATTCCTCTGAATTTTTGCACGGGGCCCCCACTGACACTAGAATCGCCTCTGGAAACTACGCACTGCCGGCGCCAAACCACATTAGTTTTAACACAGCCCCTTAATCTCCTCTCCAGGCCACAGTGAAGGGTTCTTCGAAGGATCCAGGGCCCAACTTATGTCCCCGTTTCACCCACTTAGGGTTTCTCTTGCCCTGGCTATTTGGAGCAGTGTCAACATCGCCTGACAGCAACCTTATCTGAATTATGTTCAGCGTTTGCTGAATGTGGTGACAGGGGAGCACTAAGCACACACCTTGTCATTACATATACCGCTTGGCATGATACACACAAACTTATATAAACACAGAATATAAGCATGCAAGCGCAAACATACACACACACACACACACGCCCGCACACATACACACGCACCCTTATACACACACACACACACGATTACA
>NC_085874.1:27438950-27466450 GCF_034702125.1 Engraulis encrasicolus
AGATTTGTACAAATAAACATCAATTCAATGTATGTTTCCTGTTTCACTTGACTGAATTTTTCAGAATTTCAGAATAATGGGCCTTGGAAGTTTGTTAACATTGCACTCACTGCCCACATCTGGTTAACAGAGCCTACTAGTGTCATGGGAATGACGCCATCAAATATGTGGAATTCTTTTATTCTCCTTATCGCACGTTCAACATGAATACGAAGTCTTGCGACTGTTTGTGTTTCTGTGACTTCATCTGCATTGAAAGTGCCACTTGGGCCTAAAAAGGGTGGAGTCACAAGGGAGACATTTAATTTTGATAGCATTTCCTTAATCAGAAACCCTTTGTCTGCCATGACTAAATCGCCTTCTTCAAGCATTGCTAGGATGCCGGACAATTCTGTAATCTCCTTCTCGAATATGGAGCCTGTGTACAGGTCACTAACGAATGACACCTCACCAGACGGGGCAATTCCAATCAGGCCTTTGAAAGTTGGGTTGCCGCCCTTGTAATGGGAATAGATTTTGGATTTAAGTACCTTCAAACTAGGCATTTGCACATATATTTCTGTACAGTCTAGAATGACTCTGGTGTCTGGGTAAGTGTTTCGAAAACAAGTAGGCATACATTCATCTACTGTGGCTTTTGAAGGCCAAATGGGGAGAGATCCTAACATGAAGTATAGATAGTTAGCCCAGGTGACACAGATTCTGCTCACAGTTGACTGTGACACACCAAAGCGCACCGCAAGGTCCTGCTCAGCAAACCCCTGTCTGAGGCAACAGAGAAAGAGAAAGAACTGGTCCATAGTTGCTAGTTTGGAGATATTAAATGCCTGTCTAATGACCTGTACCTCTGTTTGTTTAAGCCTTTGAGCCTGACTCCATCCTAACATGCTTGTGGCTGTGGGCTGTAGAGCCATATATACAGCTTTAAAGGTGGCATAGTCTGGGAATCCTGTGTAAAATGACATCTGACCATCATCACACTGGAATCTTGACACACTGAACACTTTATCTTTAAGTTGTGCTATTAACTTGTCTTGCTCAATGATGTGCTTGCGAGCCGCCTCAAGTTGTTCCTCTGGTGTCAGCGGTGGAACAGCATAATCATGGTACGGGTGTGGAGGAGGTACATCTGTGCTGGAGGGGCAAAAAGACAACACTACTAGTTGTGATCAAACTGTCAATTCCTAACTGGTATAAAACTGAATGCAGTAATGAATTACAAACTATGGCACAACTAAATACAATTCATTAACTTACCTCAAGGCATCCCTTCTCACATCAGGTTGGTTCTCATCAGGCTGGTTTTCATCCACCTCCATGGAATCCGTACTGAAAAAGAAACACACAGGACAGGAGAGTCACAACATACACAGGGCTGCCGTGGCCTAGTGGTAGGACAGCCGTGGCCTAGTGGTTAGAGAGTTGGTCTTTCAATCTGGGGGTTGCAGGTTCGAATCCCCCTGACCTCTCCCTACATGAAGTGCCCTTGAGAAAGGCACCTAACATTGCTCCAGGGACTGTAACCATACCTTGACAAATATGGTAATAATTAAGTCACTTTGAATAAAATGAAAGTGTCAGCTAAGTGAAATGTAATGCAATGTAATAACATCACAGTTTGAAATCTTTGGCTCATGACTCAGGAGGACATGATCAATGCAAACAAATATATCTCCAGCACATATATTAATTATCTAGTCTTTTGTCTAAATTTAAATGTATTCCTATGGCAAACTATTCTCCGTTTTTTAAGTATTATTAAAGAGGGTTGGTACACACATGTCAGTTGAATATTGACTGAACAAAATAACCTCGGTCTGCGAATGATGATTCTCCTCTTTGGCCTCTCTGAAGTCCAGGCGAACAAAGTTGGCACAGCATCCTTTATAAGCTTTGTGATACCACGGGCGGTCTTTACAAAGCACTGCTTCTCAAAGTGCTCGGAGCAAACCTTGGTCTCGGCGTTGATCTGTAACCATAAATACCAGGATGTATGTATTTTAGTTCGTTAGCAAAACAACTTGATTTTGGCACAAGTAGGCCTATGCCTATGCTACAGGTTCTAGTAGCACACCATCGGGTCGCTTACAACAAAATTGAAAGCATAATCTTGAAAAAGCGATCTGGAAATATCACATAAATGTAGCGTTGTGTAATTACACATACATATGTTTTGTTATCTCGTCGAGGCATTCGCTTCATTAGGCTACATGAGTCATGACAAGTTTGGCGAGCTAGCTTATTTGTGCTAGCTCTGCGTATGATTGGACATAATTTCGCATCTTACCTTGAAATATGGACCAGGATCCCTCTTGATGTGATGTATCCATTCACGCCGAAGTGCCTGCTCTTTCGGGAAACGGTGGAAAGTCTGTCCACGGTAGGATATTTTTCTCTTTAAGGACGTACATTTGGGCACACAACAGTGAGGCGCCATGACAGCTGGGTGTGTTGCCGAGTGTACCCCTGAAATGTACCCCTCAACGTCTTTACAACGTTCCGGGTGAATAAGGCGAATACTATACTATACTTGACTATATTATATTATATTATATTATATTATATTATATTATATTATATTATATTATATTATTATCTATCTCTCTCTGTCAGTGTCGGTAAAAACGAACGAAGCGCTTCTGTGTATTGTATCCATGGATACGGTCGCATTTCTACTACGTCAAGCCTCTACCCAGTTTCCCGATTTTTCCGGAGCTGGGTAACGGTGTTAATCGAGTTCGAGGCCTGACTTTTTTTTTTTTTTTTTTATTTTTTTATTAGTGCAATAAAAGAGGATGACAGACATGACATAACAATAAGGCACACAAGGTCAAGGAAACATAGTAAATATAGACCATTTTGATTAGGTTACATTAAACAACTCTAATAAGAAATGAAAATTAATAAAATAGACAATAAACAAACAAACAAGAGGAATAAATTAAAGAATATTCAAAAGTCTGTCATTTTTCTTATTATTTACAAGCTTGAGAGAATTGAGAAGAGAAGACATTTCTAAAATAAATATCATAAAGAAGGGTTGCATTTTTTAAATTTTTTGCTTATGAATAAAAAACTTAGCATGTAAAAGGAAGAAATTCACTAAAAATTCAAAAGAAGGGTCACTTGAGTTTTCATAGTAAAAGAAAATATCTTTAAGACTGAAAACATGAAAAAAGATAAAAACGAAGGTCTGGAAGAAAGCGTTTCACTGTGTTACAGTCAAAAAATAAATGTACAAGGGTTTCATCTTCATTACCACAAAAAGAACAATTTGAACTTAAGTCTGTGTATTTGGAAATAAATACATTTGTGGGGTAAATCTTATGGAGAATTTTAAAATGAGTTTCCTTTATTTTATTCGTAATGCAGTATTTGTGAGGTAGTAGCCAAGCCTTCTTCCAAATGATGTCTTGAACTAAAGGATTCCAAAAAAATTTCCCTCTAGGAGTGATTCTGTCCCTTTGTTGAAGAGATTTACGTATATGTTTGTTGTCACATTTTTTATCAAATATGTTAATGCCGTTCAATATGATTTCTGAGGAGAGTGGAGTAAAATTAGGTAAATTATATGACAGGTGACTTTTAATTAAAAGCGCTAACCCTTGAGGGATTGCCTTTATAACTGTTTGAAATTGACGAAAGGGTATAGGAAAAAGAAAACGTGACAGAAACTGTTCATACGTCAAGAAAGAACCTGAATCATCAAATAAAGAGAAAATATCATAAATTCCATGTTCAAACCAACTAGGGTAAAATAAGGTTTTGTTTCTTACAGTGATATCAGAATTGTTCCATATAAATACTTTATGGGGGGAGAAGTTATGAACAAAGCACATTCTCCAGGCAAGTAGGCATTGCTTATGGAAATTAGAAAGTTTAAGAGGTAGTTTAGAAGGGGAAAAGTTGCACTTAAGAATAAAAGAAAGACCACCTAATTTATTGAATATGTGATTAGGGATAAAGAACCAGAGTGAGTTGGGTTGTAAAAGGCATCTCCGAATCCAACCAGTCCTGAAGGAGTTGATTGTGTTGGAGAAGTCTAAAACATCTAAGCCTCCATTAGCTTTACAATCCGCCACCACTTCCTCCAAATGAAATCCAGAAATAATTTGTTGACCTGTTTTATTGTTTTGTCTTTTAGAAATAAGGAGACAGATGGATAAACAAAATGAGAAAGACCATCTGCTTTAGAAAGCAATACTCTACCATATATACTAAGATCTCGTTGTAACCAGGAGTTAAAGATGTTCTTGGCTTTTATTATTTTCCCTGCAAAATTTAATTCCTCTCTTATCTTGGGATCCTTAGTTATTTGTATACCTAAATATTTAACTGTTTGTTTTACTGGGATGTTATACAATACTGTATCATTGCAGCAGAGGCGATTCCTCTTTGAGTACAAGGGAGGCGCCGCCTCCTGTCCAAAATCACGGAGAATAGTATGTAAACTAATGCTTTACACAACTTAATAACATTACTATTTCAGACCCAGCTCCATAGAAAATGCATGTGCTCAACTTAGAGATGAAACCAATCTGTTATAAGATCCCGAGGCTCGCACGAGTTTTTTCCGCTCATGACAACGCAAGCGAGTCGAGTCTCAATGGACTTCAATGGCATGTGGGATTGTACGATTTTTCAATGGCAAAATGCTAAACGGCCATTGGCTATTGCCGTGAAATTTTTTTGATTTTGAGACTGAGCCTCACTGGGAGTGAATGGAGAAGAGAGAGGAGGGGGGAGGGACCGGAGACTGGAGCTCCGACTTGTGATTGGGTGAACCCCGTGTCAGTAGGCTACAGTAGTTGATTTCATTTCGAAATGCGGATATGTTATTAATTTGACTGAGAAGTTTCGTCGTGGTAACCAGTGGGGAAGCTATTCATTGCGGTGTACTCCAGTTTTGTGTACATATTCTTGTAAACCTAGTGACACTAGTGTTGCGAATAAAGTCTTAATAGTGGCATGTCCTTATCCTTTTTAATCTCCCAATTCAAAAGTTGAAGTTGCCTACTTTTCGTTAGGGCTAGCTTGCAAGAAAGCTAGAGAGCTATGCAAAATGCCAAGCATTGTGGATTAAATTCTGGCGAATTCCAGTCGTCCTTATGAGGAGAAAATGAATATCAAGGAGCAGAGCAGAGCACTGCCTAATATTGACTTGGTGAAAAAGGTAGGGAAGAACAACCGTTTCTTTTGAGCTTTCGTGGTGTCTTATCAACTGGTTAACTGCCAAGTCCCGTGAGTGGCGAGTCCTTGTTTCCTACTGTGTTGGCAATGTCTGGTAAATAATTAAAGATTTTGCGACCTCTAGTGGTAAGTTAAGCCGTGCACCCAGTAATGAACAAAGACAACGAAGGCAAACTAAATCACATCATTATGTGGCGGAGGTAGGCCTAATGATAATAATAATAATAATAAAAACATTTCCCTATGAATAGGCTACAAGGGGGATAATGATTAACGTTTAACAAATTTGTTTCAACAAGAGTCCTTTAGTGTGTGAGGCCATATGTGGCTCAGGACCAATGTAAGATGTGTGTCAAAATCCCCCCCCCCCCCTCTTTATTTTTGCGTTCTGGACATATTGTAATTGAACAGCCTCCCCTGTTTGACAGACTACCAGCCGCCACTGCATTGCAGACCTTCAGGGGTAATATTTCACATTTTGAAACATTCAACTTTAGGCCTGATGCATCAGAAAACTGCTCCACAAGAGCCAGCGCATGAGGAAGTTGTAATTTATCTTGTAAAAATAAAATTGTGTCATCTGCCAGTTGTGATATTTTAATTTCCCTTTCAAAAATGGTTAGGCCCTTTAAATCAGAATCATTAAGTATACTTAAAGCAAGAAGCTCTGTCACTAGCAGAAATAAAAATGGGGAAAGAGGGCACCCTTGCCTTATTCCACGCTCAACATTAAATCTTTGAGTAGTGCTGTGGTTAACTATTACAGAGCTGTTTATGTCCTTATAAAGCGTCTGTATAATATTAATAAAGGGTTCACCAAATCCAAATAGCTTGAGAGATTGAAAAATAAACTGATGCTCAATGGAGTCAAAGGCCTTGTAAAAGTCTAGTAGTAGCATGAGAGCTTCAGAGTGTACCTCATCTGAGTAATCCAAAAGATCAAGTACCAGTCTTATATTGTTTGTAATGTGGCGATTTTTCATGAATCCAGATTGTGTCTCTGATATGATAGCATCAAGGCCAGTTTTGAACCTTTTTGCAAAGACCAGTGCTAAAATTTTATAGTCAATTGTTAACAGAGATATTGGGCGCCAATTTTCAACGGAATGCACATCTTTCCCTGGTTTAGGAATTAGAGAAATAACTCCTTGCTTCATAGTTGTCGTCATATGCATTTGTTCAATACATTCTGTGAACATACAGAATAATGGGTTCTCAATGTATTCCCAGAAATGAACATAGAATTCCATAGATAAACCATCTATACCGGGGGCTTTACCTTTCTTCATTGAAAAGAGTGCTTTCCTTATCTCTGTTTTCGTTATGTCAGAGTCACAGAATGACATATAAGAGTCATCTATGGTTGGAATGTACCTCTCAATTTTTTTGATGAACACCTCTGCTGTACAGTCATTAAAATTGGAGGTGTATAATTCTTTATAGAAATTATAAACATGGTTTGAAATTTGAGTGTCATCATTACAGATTTTACCATTAATATTAAGACAGTTCAGCATTTTCCTTTGACCATTCCTTTTCTCCAAAGCAAAAAAGTAAGTAGAGTTTTTCTCTCCCTCTTCCAGCCATTTGGCTCTAGACCGCACAAAGGCACCTCTTGCTAGATTTAAATAAAGAGCATCAAGTTGCAGACTGATTTGTTTTATTTCTAACTTTTCTTCTTCTGTATTATCTTCTTTGGATAATACATTTAAGCGTTGCAATAATTCAGTTTCTAACTGATTCCTACTGGCTTTAATTAGTTTACATCGTTTTGAGGCAATGAGTCTAGTTTTGTATTTAAAAAATTCCCATTTTTGTTTGTATCCATCACTGCAATCAGCAAACAGCTCTTTAATAAGTGCTTTAATACAGTTATTGAATTCCTCATCAGTTAATAAGGAATTATTAAATTTCCAATATCCTCTTATTGCTGGTTTGGTGTGTAGGTCACCAATCTTGAGAGTTATGAGTTTGTGATCTGTTAAAGGTGCAGCAGAGTGGGTGGTATCTATAACTAAAGACAAAGCAGACTGTGAGACTAAAAAAAAATCAATTCTTGATTTCAATGTCATAGTATTGTTGGACCAAGTGAAATCAACTAAATCTGGGTTAAAGAAACGCCAAGTATCAGTTAAAGATAGATCAGAAGTTAAGGACAATATTAAGTTATTTAAATAAGAACTTTGATTCAACTTGGGAGGAAATCTATCAATTGAACCGTCCATACATTCATTGTAATCTCCACCCAGAATTATTATTGAGTCTTTATATTTGTCATTGAGTGATTTAGTTTTACTGGAGATCTCAGCAAAAAGGATTTTGTTAAGTTGACTAGAATTATACCCATATATATTACCGATAATCGTATTTGGCAACAATTAAGACCCATCTACCTTCTAAAGAATGCATTATTTCCAAACCTCTCCTTTAAATCTATGTAAGAGTATCGCAACACCTGCAGAGTGGCTGCTACCATGAGAATAGTAGGTCTTGTTCCCCCATTGTAATTTCCAAAATTTACCATCTTCTTCAAGTGAGTGTGTTTCTTGTAACAGAACAAAATCTGCCTCACTTCTCTTGCAAAATAAAAATAAAGCCTTTCTTTTCACATTTTCTCGTATTCCTCTAACATTTAAAGACACACAACACAAAGATTCAACCATGAAAATAAACTTAACAATAAACACTGATATGCAAGAACTTGCACAAAAAACTCACCTACAAAGGGAGGTGGATAACAACCTTAACATATTCTGATGCACAATAAGCATCACCAGATAGCCTATTAAACTTATTGAAATCTCTTTAAGTTCAGCTCACTGAGTGTAAACTGACTGTTTATTTTGAATTCAGGCTTATTGAAAAACAAAGGATTTTTTTTTTTTTGTATGGGCTAATATCAGCAAAAGAGAGAAAAAAAATAGGCTACCACAGAAGTTACTGGGAAATATAGGCCTATCCTATAAATTAGAGTAGGTCTAACCATACAACTTAAAAAGGCAGGACTAAATTAAGAGCCCATCATCTCTGAAGGAAAATAAGAGCAAAGGTAGATTTGGCATGTTTACTAGAAATGGAGCTATAGCCTATGCCATTCAATCCACAGTGACCTCTGTATAATCATATCTTTTACCGTCGATGAGAGCATGAGAGTCTTTGAAAGATGCCTTCTTCCCTTGGCTTCTTGCCTTCTGGACTAAAGGCCACAACTTCTCTCGTGCCGCTCTATCTTCTGGTGGGACAGGCTCCGTGATAGATAGTTCGTTATGCTGAAGAAACTTGCACTTTTTCGAAGCTTGCCAGATCGCGTCTCTCACTCTTCTGAATGAGAAGCGGATGATAATTGAGCGGCACTTCGCATCCGTCGGTGGCGGCCCGAGGCGGTGTACCACATCCACACCCGCGTAGAGGTCGTTAGCAGGAAGATCAGTTGCCACTCGCTGTAGAACCTCGATGACTCTCCCTCTGACATCTTCTCCAGCTTGTTCTTTCAAACCATGGAGTTTCAGAAAGGATCTCCAGCCGTAGCGTTGCGTTTCGATCAAAGCTTTTTTCAAAGCGGTGTTGTCTTTTTGCAGCATGTGCACTTCATTCTGCAGACGGGAAAGCTCCTTTTTGTTTTCACCAACCTCGGCAACGAGTTGCTTCACTGTAGTGGATAATTTGTCCAGTTCTTTTGAAGTAGCCTGAGTTGTTTTTTCAATCACTGACACTTTCTGGAAGGTAGCATCATGCTTGAGGGACAATTTGCTTATCGCAGCTAAAATGTCCTCGTTAACACTGTGTGATTCTTCTCTTTTAGATTTTTTGGACAACGGTTTCACTGGGGTATCCGGCAAGGGAATTAGTGCAATGTCTTCAGTTATTTTTGAATTCGAGTCGTCAAAGAATATCATGTCTTCCACTTGCTCACCCACATGGTTAGCCTTGTCTGCTGCCATCTTCGGTATCTTCTTCTTTATTTTTCCACTCTTCAATTTCTTTCCCATAAAGTTCAGTTATTAGAAATAGCGTAACACGAAATAAAACAAATGGTTTGCATCAATATTAGTTGTTATAAAGTTGTAATAACCACTTCCCTTGACGAGCTCAAACGAACACGCCTTCCTCCGCTGACGCCATCTTGGCCCCTCAGTTCGAGGCCTGACTAGAAGCAGCGCCGCCGAAGGTGTTGCGTCACTAGGAGGGCGCAGCCTGGCTAGGATTACCCATAGATGTGTATAGAAGACTAGATACGTCACAGTATATTCCACCGCGTCCGCACAGGTCGGCCATATTGCCACAGCCAACTGTCAACAGAATCCACGTTACACCAAATGTAATCTGAGGTAAGACCGCCGAGTTTTCTAAATGTTCACTCTTTTATCTGCCTGAAAATGTGATGTGTATATAAGTTTCAAGCTATACAAGTGCCCGTGATTACGTCAAGAGTAAGAAAATAACTTATTATTTTTGGATTTTGATAAAATGATATTTGTTTCGGCTTCAGGCAAACATCAGGCTAGCTAAATGTGTATATTAGCGTGCTAATTCTAGCGAACTATTGTGCTCGTAATGTCTCGTTTTAGACTAAGTGTAGTCATTTTACTTGCTAACACTTACCTACATATTATAACCGGTTAGCTCAAGTTGGCAAAGTAATTTCTTTAACATGCCACCGTGTTAAAAATGACCGTTTAGCGCCTAGCACCTGTCACTGGCTAAATTCCACCCACATCTGTGGCTACCAGTTTAGCTGCTACTGGCCTTGGGCCGTTTTATAACATTCACACCTGAAGTGCCCTCTCATTAATAATTGTTGTGAAATCGCTAAACAATAGCCTAATGCTGGTAAGTTTCGTGTGAATTTCCCAATCTGTTAATGGGCCATTTGCTAATAACACTACAGTATCTCTGTAATAGCCTTTCACCACTGACTGATTGAACAACTCACCTTCAGCTTTCAGGTTTAAAGTAAATGCATTTTAATGGTAAATAAAGAATACAGTAAATATACGAATACTGTATATTAAAAGTTTCGAAATTCGTTTTGAATTAAAAATATGAACTTCGGAGAGGATCTTTGGCAAAACTTAAAGCCCTTCACAGCCATTTTCCAGCACAAGCCATTCCAAGCTCGTCCTAGCAGTTGCAGCTTTCTTCCACGAGTTTATTTATTGAAAGCAACTTGCATTATGTTTTATTTGTACAGGACATCAAACTACCAGCACATCACAGCCCTGTCCAGTCCAAGGGCTGCAGAGCAGAGCCCAGCCCAGCCCAGCCCCACACAAGAACAAGACAGGACACTGAGGACAGGACAGCCCAGCCCAGCCCAGCCCAGACCAGCTTAATCATCCGTCCTACCCCCTGAAAGGTAGGCCCTCACAGCCACTCCAGTAATTTACTGCATGTCACAGAAATGAGCACACATTTCTGCATATTTGTAAGTCTATCTGTTCATGGGAAAACATTTAAAGGGACACTGTGCAGGAAATGGTCAAAAAAGGTACTGCAAATATGCTGCTTATTGAAATTGGGCTGCCTATTGCCAAATTTGATCTTAACATGTACGTTTACTAAGTATTAAACACATATTTTCTAGTATGGTCCAAGTAGTCATTTTTGCAGCTAAAAATGGCTATTTTTGGAAATTAAAAATGGCGGACCATGGAGAAGATCCCCCTTTTCATGTATGAAAAGTGCATTTTTTCCAGTCATAATGAATACTTAGAATTTGATGGTGTTAAGTATTCATGAAAAAGGTAACATTAGTGAATGGGCTGCATGAATTCTGGAAATAAACAACTAAAAATCTCACACAGTGTCCCTTTAAGAAAGTTCACCTTGACACAATGAACAGTAGCCAGCGTATTGTTTGTACAGCCACTTCAATTTATTTTTCACTCGAAATAATTTGAAATGCAGCCATTACTGTTTCAAAATGTACCTCAAAAGTGAGTAGGCCTACACCCTGTTATAATCCCATAGAGAGAGAATCATGATCTGCTTCGGTAGTCACAGCACTGACATGCACATTTCTTTTGGTGAGATTCAGCTTTCCAATATTGGCATTATTCAAGCAGCCCCAAAACAGTCCCACTACTACCATGCTTGATTTTACAGACTTGTAACTTTTCTTCGTTCAAATAATTAAATAAATAAATAAATAAATACCACTAAAGCAGCATTGTTTATCTTGGTGTCATCAGACCACACATGGTTCTAGTAGCCCATAATCTTACTCTGTGTCTTAATGATTAACAAGATTAACAAATTTGCTTTTGATGATGTCAATTATGTATATTGGTGAAAAGCGATTTATGTAAAGAAAAGTATCCGGTGTGTAAAATCAAGCATGGTAGTGGGACTGACATGGTTTGGGACTGAATGAATCCCATCAATATTGGAAAGCTGAAATTCAAGGAATATGCATGTCAACATGTACTGCGACTTCTGAAGTACTCAGGGGTAAAGTAATTTTCATTTTTTACTGGTGCGGTGCCACCCCCCACCGCAAACAAATAAAACAGTCATGTAGTAGATCTGTAGTGCGCATGTTTATTTCGGGTGTATCTTCATAGGACACTTGTCTCAAATGGCATGGTGTGGTTGTAAGTGTTTTCTATTTAAATAGCAGACCTTGCTTTTTTCAAATGTGGGTTATGGGCAGTATTAAACCTATTATCTTACCGGTACTCCGCACCCCAGGGTGTACTCACTTCTGTGACACACTGTTTCAGTTTCATATGGTTTTGTTTTTGTGGCTTGTTCTTTGAAAACAACTTGTGTTGTGATTTACAGGACATTGATCTACCAGCCCTGCCCAATCCAGCACAGCACAGCAGCTGCCCAGCCCAGTCCAGTCTTGCACTGCACTGCACAGCACAGCACAGCCCTATCCAGGCCAGACCAGCCTAGCCACTCGTCCTGCCCTCTGAACCGTGGACCATCATAGCAGCTGCGCATTACAACACATTCAAGCACAGCCTAGTAGTTGCATATGGTTTCGGGTTTGTTTAATGAAAACAACTTGGATTATGATTCACATGACATTAAACGACTGACTTTGATGATGAGGTGATGTCTTTGTGTATGCTTTAGCTGTTAACTGTTTTATTACTAACAATATAGTGTTGCTATGAAATTGCCAAGAGGCTTAAGTCAGGGGTGTCAGACTCAACTTCACCAGGGGCCAAAATCAAAATCTGGGAAGAAGTTTCAATTTTTATTAAAGTATACAGTACACACGCAAATGTGCAAATAACAGAAATACTCATTCCCATCAAATTTGGCCCGCAGGCCAGAGTTTGACATCCCTGGCAGAAGTTATACATTTTAGTAATATGCTGGTCTCTAAATTAAAACAAGCCAACTGGCCAAATGCTGGTGAAATTTACGTTTGGCTGGTAGAAAAGACCAAACTCACTAGCCACTTTGACCCATTAGTGTGTGCGTGTTTGGATAGTAAGACTTCACCTCTACAAGCCATTTTGGGTGTTGACTAAAACGTTAATTTAGAGCCATGACTATATGGTCTTTGTTACAATAATGTTGTGGGGGTAACATAGGTTCTGGAAAAAGGATTGAGAGGTATGCCTTCTGTTATGGCATGGGCTGTCTGTGGCACCTCAAATCATGGCCTATACTTTATATATAAATAATTGTATTACCTGTATTTTAAGTGGTGCCCATATCACAAGCATACACCTTGACTATTGTTATTAAGAGGAGAGAGAGGACAAATATAAGGAGAAGACTTAATATGTAAGGTGAAACCTTTTTGTAGCACATCCGGCACATTGACAATGCATTGAAGTAAAAGCATGCAATATGATTCAGCACTGTAGTGAGATAAGTGTAACCAGAATGGTAAAATACTAAAAGTACAACGTTTTCTAACAAAAGTAATGGGTTTTATTTGATTACTTGTTTTTGGCAGTGCACTTCATTAAGTTAATTAATTAAGATAATAGCTCTGTCCGTCCGTGACGAATTGTGATTCCCTCTTGTATCCACAAGGTGGCAGACTTGAGTCTTGGCCTGGAGCTAATGCGTGCAGGCAGAGGTGGTTTTATTTGGGCTACCGGTCGATGTTTGGATTCATGCACGTGATGCTGAAATGGCGTGATAGCCTACTAATGGTTGATATGTAGGCTACTAACAATGTCTGGTAATTTGTCATTTACTTTAGGCCTATTTATTTGAAATCCTATGGTAGGCTACTTTTTGAAATTAAGGTAGCCTACTTATTAAAATTTCAAATTATCAATCACGCAGTATTTTTAATGTCTACTTCCGTTTGTTTTCTATTTATCAAACCAAACTGTTTGTAGGCTATCCACTAACATTTGAGGACATAGGCTACGGTCATCTGGTAAGGACATCACTCTACCAACGCAATGCCACGGGTGGGCCAATTCATTGTGGACAGAGACGACTTGCTGGAAGAAATGCAGGCCTACGGCAAGTGGGGCTTTTTAGAAGAATCAATATGGGTCGTACGTTTATTTACGGGATCTATTTAATTGCATGGATAGGCTAGGGCTATGCTGAGATATGCCTAATGTTATTAATATGATGTAATATAAATATTAATCACAACGCAGAATCAGGAATAGCCTACATAGGCTACTTAAGTTTGTTTATACCGTATAACAACCAAAACCTTAAAAAATCGATTGAAATTTGAGGAAATTACGGTCATCTGATGAACACATTACTACCAACTCAATGCAGAGAGGTGCGCCAGTTGGCTGTGGTAAGATGGCCGCCATGTGCGGACGTTCGACTTCAATTGTCGGCGAAGGGGGTGACGTATCTAGTCTTCTATACACATCTATGGGATTACCCCCTATGGTAGGGGGTAATCCTATGGTAGGCCTATGTAATTGTGATATATCTGGCTGTATTACTTTGATGGTTTGCCTAATAAACATATTATTAAAAAAAAAAAATCTACAGTGTATTTGGTCCCAGAGTACTCCTCACGTGTTGAATTAACACTGCATTTTTTTACTGCTCACCACAACCACCAGGGCCCAGTTACAAACAACTTGAGCTTAGAGGGTTAATTCAACATGTTCTAGCGCATATCTGGTCCTAGAGTACTCTCTAAGTGTTGAGTTAACACTGCATTTGTTTTACTGCTCACCACAACCACCAGCCCCAGTAGAGAGGACTTGAGCTATTCTGGATCCCTTTACAGCCCATAATACTCTGTTTTACAGCCCCGCTGGATCCTCAGTGTTTGTGCAGCAAGTGCTGGACTGACTCAGTGGCTTGTGTCTGTCAGTCAGTCAGTGCGCATGCTCAGACAGTCCCAGGCAGCCCAGCTCTGCCCAATCAGATTACTGCACACAGGGCCGCTGACAGCTTTTGCTGGGCCCCAGGACAAAGTCATCTGAAAGGGCCCCCTACCCAATACATACAATGTAATGGGGACCCAATTCTGGGCCCCCTGTCTCCCTGGGCCCGGGAAAACATACCCATTTCCCCCCCCTTGTCGACGGGGGCCTGACTGCACACACAGCCCAGTCTAGCCTAGCTCTGCTCTTCACACTGACCCCTCTTCACCCCTCTCCACTCACTTAGGGCCGGATTAAGATGGCCTGGGGCCCCTAGGCTACAAGTTGTTGAAGGGCCCCTCGGAAAGCAAATTTTGTGACAAATTTACATGGACAGTGTCATAATTACATGCTAGGAATTAGGGACTACACGTCTACCAACTGTACTCAACATGACAGGTGAATATTTCAATACTGCATCTTGTCATGATTCTGCAATTTCTCACTTTTGACCAATCGGGGGACCCCTGGCTGGTGGGGGCCCCTAGGCTGCAGCCATATGTAGCCTGTGCATTAATCCGGCCCCGCACCCGATATACTACACCAGCACTTCACCAGCTATGACAGCCTTTCCGTTGGCCTGGGGCTTCCTCTTAGCTTCCCCTCCAACACATATCGTTTTGGTGTATGCATATGCACTTAGGGTTTCACACAAGCCTAATGTGTATACACACACACACACACGCACACACACACATTCTCGCTCTCTCTCTGGCACACACACACACACACACACACACACACACACACACATACACATACACACACGCACACACACACACACACACACACACACACACACACACACACACACTCACTCACCCCCTCCTGTTTTGTTGTGGCAGCTGCTCCGCACAGTGCATGCCACACTCATCAGTCATCACTTTCTCCTCTCTTTCTTTCTCCACCCTTCCTCGCACTCATCCCCTCTTCTCCTCCTGCCAATGCCCCCTCTTTTCATTTCTCCCCTTTCCCACTTATTTTCCTTGCTCTCCTCTCAGCTCCTTTTCTCCTTCCATCTTTTATGCTTTCGTTTTTACTCCTCTTCCATTTCATTCCCTCTCTTCTTTTTTACTTCGTTGTTTTTTTTTCGCTTTTCTTTTCCTTCTTCTCATCGTCTGCCCACTTCTATCCTCTAATCTCGCCTCTTTCCTCCCTTCTCTCTTTCACTCCTCATTTTCTCTCCTCTCCTGACCTCTCATTTCCGAATCCAAATCTCCCCTCTTATCCCCCCTTTCCGATTCGAATCTCCTCACTTATCCCATTTCCTCTCCTCTCTCTCTCTCTCTCTCTCTCTCTCTCTCTCTCTCTCTCTCTCTCTCTCTCTCTCTCTGTTCTGATGCTGTCCATTCCCTGTATCCCTTTATCCTTACACCCCTCCCTCTATCTCTCCCTCTCTCTCTCTCTCTCTCTCTCTCTCTCTCTCTCTCTCTCTCTCTCTCTCTCTCTCTCTCTCTCTCTCTCTCTCTCTCTCTCTCTCTCCCACCTGCTTGCCTTGGCTGCCTGTCTAACCCACTCCAGACAAACTTGTCTGCCATGCTGGTTTGTGTTGCCCCACCCGCTTGCCTCACTGAATGGCTGCGTTTTACAAATGAGGCTACTTTATGCACTGGTCATGCCAGGCCTGTTGTCAACAGAGGTGCACCGTGCATGCAGGCTTTTCGAGTGGCCAAAGCTTCAGTGGTGCCATCTTGGTCCGGTAACCTATACGTGTAACCAGCGTGACATGTGCCATGTGCGTTACGCCCCTTTTTGGGGGAAAACATTGGGGGATAAGCCAATGCAAAGTAATTGGCGGTGTTTGGACAGAAGAAACGGAAGACAAGGACCTGTAGACTTGCGATCACGCTCAACATGCCGAAGACGTGTTGTGTTGTCGTCTGTTCAAATAATATAGCCATGGCTGAAACATGACTGTGCTGTAAATTAACACCAGCCAAACGACCAAAAGCTGGTGAAATTTCAGTCTGGCTGATAGAAAAGACCAATTTACTATCCACTTTGACCCATTAGGGAGTGTGTGTTCAACTGGTAAGATTAATTTTAAGCTGTGAAACTGACCCTCACAAGCTGTGTAGGATTGGGCTCCCCCCATTTGTAGATAGATGTGCAGCCCTTCCCCTCCCCTCCCATCCCCATACCCCTCCCTGCCCTCTCTAATTATCTTCCTGTGATGAAGCAGTGCTGCTTTTGCCAGGCGGAGTGCATGCGCACTTTGCCAGTTTGATGCATTGTGGCTAGAAAATTCCAACCAGAATGCATCAGACAGGCAAATTGTACATGCGTGCTACCTGGCAAAAGCATCACTGCGTCATCAAGATCGTGCCCATTGTCTTCCCGAGATGCCAGTTGTGCCCTCTGAGCCTTGTTGTCCTCCGTCTGCTTCCAGGTGCAGAGTTTGCCAAGCTGGACGGCTTTGCTGTGGAGAACTCGAATCGCAGGAACTCCTCCGCAGGTAACGAGGCTGTGTCTGTAGGCCGCCATTTTGGACTGCCATTTTGGTATACTGTTTTTCTCCTCCCTGAATCTTCTGGAATCCTCTGCAGCACTGTGCATGAACTTTCTGCTGAAATTCTCTGGATGCTCCGTTTGATTCTCAGACAAATAAAGCGAGACGCTCTCCGGAGATCTCGGAGTTTCTCATGAAAAGTTGCGCTGAGCGATCTTGTCTGTTCCCGTTCCATTAGCTTTTAAAACAGTTTGTCAGAGATCCTACAACGTGGAACCACTTTTGACAGCGAAGAGATCTTTTATTTATGTAAAAAAAAAACGCTCCCAGGCGAACGTTTAACATTGAGAAGTGTGTATCTGAATTGGTGAAGCTGCAGCAGCGAAAAACATCAAGGTCATGGATGTAAGTATTTGACGGTTATAGTAGCCTCTCCTGATCCAAAACCTTGCTTTCACTGGTCTGTAAAACGTTCTGGATGAGTTCTCTTGTCAGTGGCTCCATGGGAGCATTGCATCCAGTCATGTCCAGGAGACTAATTTGGTGCTTCACCAGGTCCCCTGAAGTCTGGGAGAAATGCTACGGTTGTCATCAGTACATATGACCGTACCCTGCAACTTGGCCTTTTCTAAACACCGTCTATTGTGGAGGGTGGGGAGTTCAGAGAAAGAAGCTCAATTTTGTACACACATACGCGCACAAACAGACACAGACACGTGGAAACACACACACACACACACACACACACACACACACACACACACACACACACACACACACACAGACAAACACACAGACAATCCAACGCAACTCATAAAGCAGCTCCTCTGGAACATGGGGGATTGTGTTTGGAAGTGGCGCAAAAACAGCCTCTGTCTCCCCGGTTTCCAGGAAAGACAGTGGCAGACGACTAGCTTGGCCACTGTGCGCTTTGTTGAATCGCAACCTCCTCTCATTTTTTTGTTTTAATAGTTCCCCTCTTCCTCATCCTTCCTTCTCTTCCCCCCATTTCTGTGAGGTTAAATCAGGGCCGGCGCTACGCTAGGCCTAGGCAGAACAGGCGGTTGCCTAGGGCGCCAAATGTCTTGGGGGCACCAAGTCCCACAGAATTAGAACATTATAAGTGAAATAAAGCATTAAGCCTTAGTATATGGACAATTATTATTAATAGACACTCAGTACATATGTAGGTAGTAGATCTGTGCCTGTAGATCTGATGACACTATTTTTGTTTACACATGCCAATTTCTAATTACACCAAATGCAAAGAGGGGTGATCGCCTAGGGCAGTGTTTCCCAACCTTTTTTGTCTCGCGTACCCCCTAAGCCTCTTAGTTGTGCCATGAGTGCCCCCTAATTCATGTTCTATATTGCTTTCTCTGTCCTGATGTGACTGCTCCATACATTTGTTATAATAAAAGCATTTTTCCAAGTACCCCCTGCAGTGTGCTCGCGTACCCCTAGTGGTACACGTACCCCTGGTTGGGAAACACTGGCCTAGGGCACCAAATTCACTAGAACCGGCCCTGGGTTGAATCGTCCGTGTTTGTGTGTAGCCAAGCTATGTGCATGACAGGCTTCCAACAGGGGAAAACAGAGGAAGTGTGAGTTGATCGAAACCAAATGGGAGCTAAAAAGTCTCTTTGGAGGTAATATGAATGACAAAATGCACCCATGGATACACAGACTCACAATGTGCGCGCACACACACACGTGCGTAAGTGCATGTGCACTCACACATACACACACATGCACACACACACACACACACACACACACACACACACACACACACACACACACACACACACACACACACACACACACACACACACACACACACACACACATAAACACAGACAGAAACCTATACAGTAGATATATTCATCAGCACATATCCCTTCAGACACACACACACACACACACACACACACACACACACACACACACACACTCACACACACACACACACACACACACACACACACACACACACACACACACAACACACACACACACACACACACACACACACACACACACACACACAATTTATAAACCCTTAAATTCACAAAATATGAAACATCTTACATAAACACCTGCACGTACTATGCAGTCTCAAAGGCATACGTTCCCATACTCTCACTCACTTTTTTTCTGTCTGTCTGTTTCACACATACTCACTCAGCAAGCCTTGCAATGCACTCTGATACAGTGGCCGAGTCAGTGGAAAGGCGGTGGCTCGTAAAGCTTTCGGTAGGCTGAATGTCAAGCTGCATCGCATCGCTCCAGCGCAACCGCTCCCCTTCCCTTCCCTTCCCTTCCCTTCTCTATGGTCCAGACCAGCTGCTTATGCTCTCTTCTCTTCTCTTCTCTTCTCTTCTCTTCTCTTCTCTTCTCTTCTCTTCTCTTCCCTTTTCTTCTCTTCTTTTTTCCATCCGGCTCTGCACTTTTCATACTCTCATTCTATGCTACTCTGTACTTCTCGTCTTTCACTCTATGCTACGCACTTCTACAGTTCCTCAGTCTTATACTGTTCTGTACTTTTTCCATCTTCCCTCGCTGTGTGCTGCTATGGGTTGCGTTTCTCAAAACGATAGTCGCTAGCTACTTTAGCTACTTTGTTGGTTGCAATGTAATATTCCATTGGCAACCAACTAACTAAATCGCTAATGGCTGGTAATGATGCGTTTGAGAAACACATCGCTTTCTGAATTGTGCATTGATTTACAGCAGTGCTAAACTAACGTTTCGACATTAAAGGGACACTGTGCAGGTAATGGTCAAAAAATGTACTGCAACTATGCTGGTTATTGAAATTGGGCTGCCTATTGCCAAATTTGATCTTTACATGAAAGTTGACTAAGTATTAAACACATATTTTCTAGTATGGTCCAAGTACAGTCATTTTGCAGCTAAAAATGGCTATTTTTGGAAATTCAAAATGGCGGACCATGGAGAAGATCCCCCTTTTCATGTATGAAAAGCGCAATTTTTCCAGTCATAATGAAAACTTAGAATTTGATGCTGGTGGTAAGTATTCATGAAAAAGGTAACATTAGTGAATGGGTAGCATGAATTCTGGAAATAAACAACTAAAAATCTCACACAGTGTCCCTTTAACACGTCTTTACTGCTATATATGTGCAATGGGATATGTGCAATGTTTTTATGTGTATTTATGTTTTTTAGAGTATGAGTGTTTTAATGGAGTGAATGTACATGTATGTTTTTATGGTGAGACGAAAGATACATTTCATGCTTGCATGACAAATAAAGTATATTCTATTCTATTCTGTTCTATTCTCTAAATAAAAGCACAATCCAATCTTCCACATTTGACATTCTCCGGTGACTCTCCTTTCTACTATGACCTCAGTCCCTTCCAGGGATGCACCAGATAGTGAAGAATAGGAGCGCTGAGGATAGTCTTACTTTTCTACATGACATCACTGCACTGACTTCCCGTGCGCCACTAGTGACCTTCATACCTCCAATCCACCTTCTATACCTTCTCTTCCAACCCACTCCCAAAAATACATGGGTTCAGTTACTGTATGTTTGAAATTAATGGAGAAAACATGTGGAAAGCTCCACTATGTATTTGCATCAGTCTCACACATTGAGTGTGAATGGGCTTTGACTCTGTGCTACTCTTGGCCTGAAGGCAGCTAGTCCGGGGTGGGCTTTACAGTGATGTGGTGGCCGGTTGCAATGTCGTCGGAACCCCCCCCCCTTCTTGCATTACAACACTTTTACTGGGCTGCTAGCCTGGCTTTTAGGTCACTTTGTAGCATGTATTCAGGGGTGGGGCGCTATAGGGAGGGCAAGCAGCAAGCACTTGCCCCCGGGCCCAGGGCCCTGCCGTATTGGTGGTGGGGGCCCTATTGTGAGCTTGGCAAGCTGCATAGGCCCTATTAAGTGTCTTGCCCCAGGGCCCCTGTGTGCAATTGTTCCGCAACTGCATGTATTCCCCTTAAGTCCAAGAGTCGGACCAGAGGTCCCCCTTTTCCAGGTTCCACATTAGGCCATGCATTAGGCCCTGCACAGTGCAATCCTTGTGTGCCGTGCCGTGGTGTGGCATGTCGTCGTGATGTGAAGAGGCGGATGGCTGCAGCTTAAGAAAGCAAAACCTCTGCCATGAATTTGTTCCAGCCAATTCACTGAATCAGCTAATCCACTACTCTTCAACCCAAGTACATGAGCTACTGAGAGAAATGGCCTGTGTTATGAGCATAGGCAGAAGTAGGAAAGCATGGCAGGAGTCAACCTTTTTTTTCCACCACCACTGGCAATGTGCAGTGCCCGACCCATCTTACTTGAGGAGTTTCTCTAGCCTCTCTGACTAAGAACTGGAGCTTATTTGAAACCTTTCTCCTCTTGACTAGGTCGAAGTGTTCTCAAGCAACGTCATGAACACCAAGAAATGCTCCCATTTAACACCTCTCATGGAAGCTCTCCACAAATAACTGCACATTGTGTTTGCCTGATTTGTCCGTGGTCCAATTTGTTTCCACGGCTGGCATGCGGCCCTCCTATTTTGGCATATACAGGTTATTTTGGCCTGCAGTTGGCCCAGACTTCAAAGCCACGGTTATTGTTTGAGATTTAGCCTAGCTTGATGATGGTGATGATGACCGATATTAATAAAGCTTCCTTCTAAAACCTGAATTAGCTTAGCTGACATAGCTTAGCTTAGACTTATACGCTACTGACTTATAGCTGAGCTTCCTGGCTTGGTTGTAGTTCCTCCCAGTGTGGTGTTGCTGGTCTTGTGTGGGTTGGAGACTGAGGCTGCTTTGCACAGGATTACTTGACCACATATTTAGATTGGTAGTCACCTGTAAGGCTTAAGATCAAATCTGCTGTTTTTTGCTAGCCTGGTCTTGCCATACCCTCGTACAGAGGACCGTCTGGAACGGCCAAATTGAACGGTTAGTGGTGGGAGGGGTGAGCTTAGTTGAAGTTTGAAACACGCAATCTATTTTATCCAATCAGTAATATTTGGCCATGAAATTGAAAAACTGGTGGAAGGGCTGCACTCCAAGTTTGAAACGCCACGCCTCCCTCATTCCTTTCACTTTTGCTGATTAGCCGGGCATGACATGTTTTTTTTTTTGGACTGGAGCAGTTACGTCTGGCAAGGCCAAGCTTTTTTTTTGCTCCCTAAATGTAACTTGTTTTGCTTATACGCGTGTTGTGCTATTGGATGACAGTTGACAGTTTAATGGTGTTTGATGGTCTGTGATGGGAATAACCTCGGGCCTGTTGGTTGTTATTGTTGGCCAGTTAGCACAGCTTTACTGGGTTTCTATCTACTTCATCTCAATTATTAAGGCTCTTTTGAAACTGACACTGCCTCTTTTTCTCACTGCTGGACAGAAGACACATAGACTTTCGCACCAGATGTGTTAAGAAGATGAATTACAGATCGATGAAGCCGGAACTTTGTTCTTTGGAATAGAGTAGACTTGCCTGGGCTTCCCTTGAGACCCGACATGAGCGTTCGAAGCTGCTAAGCCAGATCCGGGCTCACTGTGCTGTTGTCTGTCGTCGTGGTATCACCATGGTGTTGCCATAACAAAGCGCAGCTCTGGCCCGCCGCGGCACTGGTGGTGTGTTGGGTTTGGTGTGCTTCCCGAAGCCTTGCTGAAGTCTCTCTCAGCCTCGTCTGTGCCAGATGTGGCCCGTATTCGCAAGAGCCCCGGCTGTCGTGTGGGACACCACAGGCGTCCTACTGCTTTAGCTATGGAGCCTGACTTGATACATGAAGCCACAACACATGCGAGAACAAGTACACACACACACACACACACACACACACACACACACACACACACACACACACACACACACACACACACACACACACACACACACACACACACACACACACACACACACACACACACACACACACACACAAATTGACACACGCTCAGCGTCCCGCCCCTCTTTTTTGTAAGAATGGCGTAAGCTGACACACTGTGCAGTTCATTCTCTGAGGGCTTGTATACACATCCAAGCACACAAATACTCATTACGCATGCAACAACATGGCCAGTGGAACAGTAAGCACTTGAAGTCTGAAGTTTGAAGTCTATTTGAAGGTGAGGAGCCTTGTCCACACACTTTATGAAGATGTGTGTGTGTGTGTGTGTGTGTGTGTGTGTGTGTGTGTGTGTGTGTGTGTGTGTGTGTGTGTGTGTGTGTGTGTGTGTGTGTGTGTGTGTGTGTGTGTGTGTGTGTGTGTGTGTGTGTGTGTGTGTGTGTGCGTGCGTTTCTGTGTGCATGCGTGTGCGTGTTCCTGAGGCTGTAATTCTAACAGCTCCAGTTTGGTTACACAGTCAGGCAAAGCAAAGGTCTGTTTGGGGGTTTACATCCCTGCCAACATGACAAAACAAAAGAACATTTGAGCAACCCCCTCAAAGCTGTGTGTTGTCATGCACTTAAACGTGGGAGTATCCCTCCCCATGGGAAAGTCAGCAAACACACACACACACACACACACACACACACACACACACACACACACACACACACACACACACACACACACACACACACACACACACACACACACACACACACACACACACACACACACACACACAGTCACACAGTGAGGTAAATCATACAGAAAAGAGTAGCCAGGTTCCCAGCTAATCGTCCAGGGTATAGTAGTCGCTCCAGCTCCTTCTCACTTCAACCCCCCTCTGAGTGTCAGGCCTGAAGAGCAGGGCCACTGACAGCTTTGGCCAGGCCCAGGACAAAGTCGTCTGAAAGGGCCCTTCAGCCCAATACACACAATGTATTGAGGACCCAATTCTGGGGCCCCTATCTCCCGGGACAACTGTCCCCTTTATCCACCCCTGTCGGCACCCCTGTCTACTCACCTCAACCCCCCTGTGGTGTGTCTGGCCTGAAGTGGATAGATTTACACCAAGGAAATTGGGACTGAAATTCATGGCCCACTTCTGAGGAGCGTCATAGAGACAGCCTCAGAGGCTCTCGGGATGAGATGAGTAGTCTAATGCCAAAGCCATAATTTAACACAGCTCTCTTAGTAAGACTGTCTCTCAACATGTACTGTAGTAGGGACTTGGTTGCAGTGGAGCTTGGAGAGAGGTGAGAGAGAGAGAGAGAGAGAGAGAGAGAGAGAGAGAGAGAGAGAGAGAGAGAGAGAGAGAGAGAGAGAGAGAGACTTTATAAATCCTCCAAGGGGAAAATTGAATGCCACCTGGCCATACACACAACACGTAACAGGAAGAAAGGACAAATACGAGAGCTAAGAGCTAAAATAAGAGCTAAGGAAAAAATCAAGTAGAAAGCAGCATGTGACACACACACACATGCACGCATGCACGCACGCACGCCCGCGCGCACACACACACATTCACACACACGGTACTCATATGACAAATACACTGGGTGGCGTGTGTGTTTCAGGTCGGGTTGTGCTCAGACAGGCGCAGAATGTAAACTGTGGTCTGTGATTGGTGTTGTGGTCTGCCCTGCACAATTGTGGCATCCCTCACTCTCCTCTCTTTCTGCTAGGCCACATGCCATTGCATTCCTGCACAGGAGAGGGCAGTGGTGTAGACATGAATGTTCTGAATGTGTTCGTTGCAAACATCATTTGGTTGAATTCCTCATCTTCTGACCAGAGAAAGAGAGAGAGAGAGAGAGAGAGAGAGAGAGAGAGAGAGAGAGAGAGAGAGAGAGAGAGAGAGAGAGAGAGAGAGAGAGAGAGAGAGAGAGAGAGAGAGAGAGAGAGAGAGAGGGAGGGAGGGAGAGAGAGAGAGAGTTGCACAAAGTAAAACTAATAGAGATGTGAATTTATGCTATTCCTGGATCCAGTCACTGATCCTCTTCCAGGGAGAGTGTTTGCGTGTCTGTGAGTCTATGGGTATGTGGGTATGTGGGTCTGCGAGTTTGAGTCTGCGTGTTTCTCTGTGTTTGCTATATAATGAAAAAAGGAAGAGAACACACTGTCTCTCAATAAAGGAAACAGCCTCTCTTCTACTCCTCTGCTTGATTGGACTTTGGGTCTAGTGCTGCCATTGTTCGCTCCAGGGGCGTAACTGAGGGCAAGCAGGGCATTTGCCCCTGGGCCCAGGGCCCTCCCATATTGATGGTAGGGGCCCCATTATGACCTAGGCATGCTGTATGGGGGGGCCCTATCAGTGTTTTGCCCTGGGGCCCTGTGTGCAATTGTTCCACCGTTGGTTCGCTCCTTTTTTGTTCAGCGTTACTTGCTTTGGCTGACGGGATCTGCTCTGTGGGGAACCTGGCCAAAATCAGCGTATCCGGTTCTATAGCGGAAAGAGGGAGTGAGTGATGGAAGGAAGAAGAGAGAAGAAAAGAGACAGATGGAAAGACATTAGGTAAAAGAGAGAAAGAAAATGAAAAGCTAAGAGGCATGGGGGGGGGGGGGGTGGGGGGGGGTGGGGGGGGGGGGGGGGGGGGGGGGTGGGTGGGGGTGGGGGTACCGAGGTTGGATTCCTGGCCCTGGTCCTTTGCCAGCCCTTCCCCGTCTCTCTCTCCGAACTCGCTTCTTGTCTCTGCTTCACTGTCCTGTTATATAAAACACCAATAAAGCCCCCCCCCCCCCCCCAAATTGGCTTTTTTTTTAAAAGAGAAGGGGGGGGGGACCTCTTTGACAGTCCTTGCTCTTTTGAACTTCCTCATAGGCCCTGGTCCTCAGTCAGCATGCCACTCCAGAGAGCCCTCTCTCCATCTCACACTAACTCCATCCAGAAAGTATCTCACACACTGTCTCTCTGCACCCCACGTCCTTGGTGGCCCCTTCTCACTCAGTGTGGCTGCCTTATACAGGGACACACACACTATATATGCACATTTCGGGCTGTGGAGGGTCTTTTTTCTTTTCGTTTTGAAATTGTTTAAGTTATAGGAGTTCACAGCTGAGTGAAGGCCACTGTACTGTGCCTCCCTGGACCAACCATGAGGTTGATAAAGTGCAGAATAGATCTGGTTGCCCCACCAAAACAAAGCATTCCCACGGCCTTCAACCTCAGATGAGGGAGTGCAAAGCATGTCCAAGGGTTTTAAGAGCAAGGGACAAATCAGTGCCATACATGAATGTCTGAACATTGAAATCAGACTACGCTCATTGCATGCCTCTGGACATTACGTAGATGTAGTAGTGCATGGTGTAGTATAATTGTATAAAGTGTCTACAGTACACTGTCGGTCTGTACAGCAAGAGTATACGTGCAATATTGCACGCTGTCACATGTAAACATAAAGTTCTGTCGTGTTCTTTCTTTAGAAACACAGTGCAGTATTCCATTTTATAAAATCAGACTGCAATTAGTTAAGTATTTGATTAATGAATCCAACTGCAGTCAGTCTCTTTAGCATCCAATGCTATAATCAGCTTCACTTCAGTAGCTCCAGGCAGGCTGTTGGAAGCTGCCCCAGCTGATGAGCTGAGATTAGACAGATGCGCTTCCCTTCTCCAGCACAACATCACTGGCCGTGCCAAGGTTCAAACCCAACACCTTGCCTCTAATCAATGTGGGACTTTGGCCTAAAGGGATCCAGGTGGGTGCGTTTCTCAACAACGTCGTCGCTAACTAAGTTAGGAACTTAGTTGGTTTCAATGCATTTTCCCATTGGAAGCCTTGTACGTTGGCAGCTATGCTTTCGAGAAACGGGGTCCAGGACAGGCCATCCAGATGACAATAGCTCTGCAATTCCTCATTGCACTCATGCATGACAGTGTGCTCCTCCCTTCCTTCCACTCATCTCTCCTCTTCTCAAAAACACCTCTCTTCTCTTCTCTTCTCTTCTCTTCTCTTCTCTTCTCTTCTCTTCTCTTCTCTTCTCTTCTCTTCTCTTCTCTTTTCTTCTCTTCTCATCTCATCTCTCCTCTTCTCTCCTCATTTCTTCTCTTCTCTTCTCTTCTCTTCTCTTCTCTTCTCTTCTCTTCTCTTCTCTTCTCTTCTCTTCTCTTCTCTTCTCTTCTCTTCTCTTCTCTTCTCTTTTCTTCTCTTCTCATCTCATCTCTCCTCTTCTCTCCTCATTTCTTCTCTTCTCTTCTCTTCTCTTCTCTTCTCTTCTCTTCTCTTCTCTTCTCTTCTCTTCTCTTCTCTTCTCTTCTGCTCCCCCCTCTCTCTCTCCATCTTTTAGTACCTCTCATTTCCATGTCTGTCTGCTCTACACTTCTCTCTTCACCCTATTCTCCTTTTTCCAGGTCTTTTATAACTACAGTAACTGACTCTAATATAACTCCAATATAACTACTTCCTTTTATTTGTTTCTCAATCTTCCCCACCCCCTGGCTAGCCCTCCTTCCTAACCTCTCCTCTTTTGTCCCACATCTTGTCCATCAGGGAGGTTTGGGAGTGCTCACTCATCGCCTCTGCTGAGGTCTACCAGGCCCCTGAGGGCCCCCCAGTCGTCGTCGGGGCCCCGCCAGCCAGTGAGGCCCGTGAGAGGGGGCCAGAGGCAGCCGCAAGCCCAAACGGTCACCAGCCACCGGGTGGACGTCTCACAGCCACAGGCCG
>NC_085874.1:27471450-27486450 GCF_034702125.1 Engraulis encrasicolus
AGAGGAGAGGAGAGGAGAGGAGAGGAGAGGGTCTTGGATGAGGATAGGAGAGGAGAGCAGAGGAGAGGAGCGGAGAGGAGAGGAGAGGAGAGGGGCTTGGATAAGGAGGGAGGAGAAGATGTAGAGCTGAGCTGGGCTGGGATGAGCAGAGGAGAGCTGTCTTGTCAGCAGACCTGAAGCCTGCTGAGAAGGCAGATGTTGTCCTGGAGCACTGCTACATTGAAACTGATGTGTTAAGTCAAAGAGTTATCTATCTGCCATAACAGCTTCTGGCTACAGCAGACACCACAACACAGCGAACATGCTATAATAAAAATATGGATGTATTTTTGATGCAACTTGACTTAAAGGTGCACTGTGTAAGATTGTGGCAAGAGCATGCTGCTCATTGAAAATGTACTGCCTATTGCCAAATTTGAGCTTTTCATTTGGTATGATGTGATTGAATAGGATCCTGTATTAAGAGATACTTAGTGCAGTAAATGTCCTGGGTCATTGTCCTGTGCACAGATTCCCTCAGTGCAGTAAAAAAAAAAATCCAAGTCATCCCGTTTTAGCTTGATACATTTTAACAGTAACATGGGCTGGATCTCAAATGGTGCACTTGTGCACTTCGGGCACTATGTTTCAGTGCGTAACTAATACGGCATGCGCACTGAAACATGAACACTAAAGTGCACAAGTGCACCATTTGAGATTCAGCCATAGTGTTGAGCATAGGCTCTACTACACTAGATTAGCATGGCTAGGTCATTTACACTGTAGTTCAAGTGATTTAGCTGTGAGCACCTGGATTCCGTCTTTGGGATTATTAAATTAGGGATTGAATGGCGTTTCGCTCCTCATCCAAGGAGCATCTTCAGTTCTAATGAGGCAGGATATTCCAGGGTTTTTGGTTTAGACCCCTTCCTTTACCCCTTTAACAAAGTAGTGACATTGAGTGCGAGGGTCTGCAGTGTCACATTTCCCTAGGGATGGCCATGATGTGAGAGTCTTGGAAAACCTGTCTAGGAGAAGGCATCTCCAACTATTGTAGCCACCATGTTGGTGTTGGTGAATTGTTCATTTTAAGGAAGAAAAATCTGCACTCACAAACTGCGTGTACCACGCACTGATGAAGGCTTGATAGCCGAAACGCGTTTGCTTTTTGGACATGGTGGTAATATAAATAAATAATGAGACGCAGTTTGTGAGTACGGATTTTTCTTCCTTAAGTTGATACATTTTATCGCGCACCCAAAGACTTTCGTTTTTCTAAGAAGTTGAGCGCGTCCTTTGCCAAAAGGTGAATTGTTCATTCCCATCTTCATGCCTCTGACCTCATTCAGGCATGGGGGTTTGTAGTGTGTTTTTGTGTTTGGGAGGGTTTGGCTGGAGAATGGACTAGATGCTTCAAAGTATCACACACTCACTATGGTATGATTGATTGCATGTACAGTACGTAACTAGGCAAATTGGTAATGATCGTTGTACATCTGGAGGTATTAGAAATACAGGATAATTCACCTCTTACTGAGCCTGTTTACATTGCCGTAATGATTGGGTTATTGGAATAAACAGGTTATTGGAGTAAACTGTTTATTGCTGTTTACATGCAGTCTGTCGGTTGCCTGTGTCCCACTCAAGTGTGTGACACGAAGCTAGAATTAAGGCTTGTGGTTGGCTACTCATCATTCTAGAACGTCAATAACACAATAATAACCAGATTATGCTTGATAAATGTCTTGAGAAATCAGTTTATTATCCAAAAACCTACCTCTGCGAATCAGAATTCTCATAAACCGATAACTGCAATAAACCGATAATTATACACTGTTTATTCAGGTTACATGAGCACTAATAAACCGATAACTCTGATTGTAAACGGTTTATTGATGTACATATAAATGGGCTCAATGTTTCCTTGGAAATGCTGTTACTGTTACTGTGACCTACCTCAGAATTGAAACCCAAGTCAGGCAACAGATCAAAAGTGTGTGAACAATGTGCCTACATGTGTGTATTCATACCGTATGTATCTGTGTGTGTTTGTGTGTGTGTGTGTGTGAGAGCAGGCAATACACGGTGCGGTACCGCGAGAAGGGCGAGTCTGCACGCTGGGAGTACCGGGACACGACTCAGCGGCGCCTCACGGTGGAGACTCTGGCCGCTGACAGCATGTACGAGTTCTCCGTGCGCATCTCCACCAGGGAAAACCAGGGCAAGTGGAGCACCTCCGTATTCCAGAGGACGCCCGAGTCAGGTGATTTGGTGTGTGTGTGTGTGTGTGTGTGTGTGTGTGTGTGTGTGTGTGTGTGTGTGTGTGTGTGTGTGTGTGTGTGTGTGTGTGTGTGTGTGAGTGTGTGTGTGTGTGTGTGTGTGTGTGTGTGCCATTCAAGACCATTCTGGGGGGGGGGGTTTGCCTATATTCAATTCACCCTCAGAGGTGTCAAAAGTAAAAGTAAAAAAAAAGAAACACAGTTTCCTTCCAACACAAGTAACTTATCTGAGTAACCAGCAGACCTGTGTACTTGTCTTACGATCAGCTAACTCTGCACTGGTTGGATCAAGTGTGTGGTGGGTCCTTGTCAAGTTTTCAGTGTTTTTTTCAGTAACAACACAGTCTATATATCTCATTAGGTACAATGGAGCAAATGGTGTAACGGCTATGTAATGCCATGTGCCAGTCACTTGCTTTACATTACACTTATCTGACACGTTCATCCAAACCATACTTACAGTTATTTACTGTAGATACAGAGCATAGTTTACAGTTCCTCCTGCAGCAATGTATATTTTGATGCCTCAGCCAGAGCCCCTGATGTTGGTTTCTATGACTGCACTGCACCATGATTCCCTCTTACAAGTTTCAGTTCAAAACACCTTGCAAGTCTGAAAGACAGACAGTGGCTCTATCTCAAAGTCAAGGATCCTGGTCTTGGTAGGACGTGAAACGCCCAGTGATTGGAGACTCTTTGGTGAACTCTGCGGAGTATCCACTCACTGAGCGTGTGACATCCTAGCAAGGCCAGGATCCTTGACTTTGAGATGCAGACAGTGGCTCCTTCTGTCATCCAGGCCGTGCCCTCCTACTGACGCAACACCTTCAGCGTACTAGTCAGGTCAAGAGCAATGCGAGTACTTTCTGAGCTCCCGAAAAATCGGGAACTCCTCCCACTTTGTTTGCAAGCAAACAACTATTAGCAAATCAAGGGAGGTTTGGGAAATGCCATTTGGGAAATGTTAAAGGTGGGGTTGCAGGTATGACATCATGTTGGGGAACTCCCCCAGGTTCTACATAGACTCATATAGAGCCTGGACAGCCCCCAACTTGATGTCATAATAGCACATATTCTTGAGATGGTTAACCTGCAACCCCACCTTTAATTTTGAACGAAGAGAAGACACCGGAGCAGCTCAGATGGGATGCTTTTCTTTTTAATTCAAGTGCACAACATGTTAGGGACTAACGTTTCGATGGCAAGCCATCTTCATCAGAGTCCATGAGTACTGAAGAGAGAGGAACCCAGTTATCTGGTATCCCCTGATTTGACAGGTGCAGGCCTATGCGGTGTGGCAATAGGCGATTGGTCCTTCTCATCGGTTACTCATTAAGTCCACACCCAGGGAAAAGTATTTACAAAGAAAAAACCCTTACACAAGTGAGAAGTGCATATACATACAGAATAAAAAAATACAAGAAAATATACTGTAAGTACCGGTACATGAAATGCCATTTTAGAAGGCTAGGTGGATACTTATTAGTCACTCACCTTTAATTGTTATGCTTTTGGTCAGACCAAGTCTCGAAGAGATTTGAAAGTCGATGATAATCAGGCTACCTTCTGTAGCCTACATGCTCCATGTTCGCACGTGTGAGCGTTTAATTACCCTCACTACGCATTAGCTACTTCATGGAGCCTGGCCCTGTTTCTGACCCACTCGGGGTCTGCAATGCTTAATAGCCGAGCAGACCACGCCGCCAAGGTGTGATTCATGGGAAATTACTACTACCGCTCATTATATGGCAAATTACTTTTAATGCTAAATTGCAACGTATGGCCAGGACCAAACTCTCAACTCACTCACACAGGGCACTGAGGGCCAGACTGTTTCACTCACACAGGGCAATGATACACATTAAGACACACACAGTACAATCGCATGTGCAGGCTTGCACATGCACACATACAGTACACACATGCGCATGCACACAAGCACACACACACACACACACACACACACACACACACACACACACACACACACACACACACACACACACACACACACACACACACACACACACACACACACACACACAGGGCTGGACAGGGGGAGAAATAGGACCAGGGCACTTTTGGCTTTAATATATAATTATATAATATATATATATTAGTGGTGCAAAACTGACTCACTTGTGGGCCCCTATTTTCCCTTTATTTTACATGTTTGAAAACAGGGGCCCACGAGGGTGCAGGGCCCACTGGGAAATGGCAGCTATGCCAGATGGCCAGTCCAGCCTTGCACACACACACAAACTCGCACACACACACACACACACACACACACACACACACACACACACACACACAGTCACCCCCGCCGTACACACACACACACACACACACACACACACACACACACACACACACACACACACACACACACACACACACACACACACACACACACAGTCCCCCACACACACACACACACACACACACATACAGTGCCCTGTCGACTGTGTTCCATGTGTGGTGTCATAATTGTGTATGTGTAATGGCTGCCGTGCCGGCGGGGGCCTGCGCTAGCTGAAATGTTATGATGACCTCATGCATCCCCCTGACTGCTGGGGAACTTATGGCCATGTGCTGTGTTTTCTTTCCACTGGAGCACCCCCACTACGACCTTCTCTCTCTCTCTCTCTCTCTCTCTCTCTCTCTCTCTCTCTCTCTCTCTCTCTCTCTCTCTCTCTCTCTCTCTCTCTCTCTCTCTCTCTCTCTCTCTCTCTCTCTCTCTCTCTCTCTCCCTTCCTCTGTCTCTGCCTCTCTCTCTCTCTCTCTCTCTCTCTCTCTCTCTCTCTCTCTCTCTCTCTCTCTCTCTCTCTCTCTCTCTCTCTCTCATGTATGGAGGAAAGGGGCTCCACTCCGTCCTTTCTACATTGCTCACATCATGGTTCAATTTTCAGCTCTTTGTTTTTTCTTGTCCTCCGTGACATTCCCTCTCTCTTTTCTTTCCTCCGTGCTCTCGCCACCGCAGCTCCTGCAGGACCTCCAGAGAACTTCCAGGTGAAGCCGCTGAGGGGGAAGGGGACCGCCGTCACGGCAACCTGGGACCCCCCTGAAGAGCCCAACGGCAGGATTCGAGGTACAGCAGCAGGCCCCTGCAGTCAGCTCCTCTGCCTTCACCTCAACCACAATAGCCCAGTTTATACTGCAGGCCATTGGCCCCTGGAACTTAGGCCCGGGAACTGAAGCCCGGGAACTGAAGCCCAGGGCTAGAGTTCCTGGGGCGTTTATACTGCAGGCCAACTGATAACCCATTCAAAAATGACCTGTAAGCACCAGGTGGATAGTTGAGAAGGGACTGTTACCTAGACAGCAGTTCTTGGTTTGGCCCAGTTCTGGCCTAGCCCAGACGGTATAAACTGGTACAGGGGCTGGGCTTAAGTTCCTGGGCTTAAGTTCCTGGGCTTAAGTTCCTGGGCCAATGGCCCGCAGTATAAACTGGGCTACTGTGACAATTACATGGTTGCTCGAGGAAACCCTCAGTTGCTATTGTGGGGGAAGCCCGAAAGGCTCTCTGATGGACCAATTGGTGATTGGTGTGGTCATCTGATGACCTTTAGGGCAGGGGTGGGGAACCTATGGCCCGCGGGCCGCTAATGGCCCTTGAAGCTGTCTTATCCGGCCCCCGATATAGTTTTAATGTTTAATTTTTCTTAAGTTGTGATAGGTCACCGCACATCTGTTTAGAAGGTGCAGGATTCTGTAGAAATTTCTGTATAAAAAGAAGACAATCTGCACACACAGTAAAGCTTCTTTGCACAAAAATAGACCTGAAGTGTGTGAATTGTCTTCTTTTTATACAGAAATGTTCAATGTTTCACAAGAAATGTTTTATAAAGAAATCTTAGAAATGACATTTGCAATACAATTAAGTTACATATATTTTCAAGGGACCTAGTGAAGGTGGGATCTGTTGTTACTTGTTATGGTGGTATATCTTCAATATAGGCCTAAAGTGCAGGGGGAAATCCTGGTTTGAGCTCATAGTACGGCCCTTGGAGGACTTTGTAAAAAAATAAAGTGCCCTCGAATGAAAACAGCTCCCCACCCCTGCTTTAGGGGTTCCTCCACAGTGTCAAACTGAAGAACCCCTAAATGTTCTTTGAGGAACCCTTCAATTTCACACCCATTTAGGAGGGCAGAATTGATCCTCACTTTGCATTTTGCATTGGTCACACACACAACTAAAGCCGGGCATACACTGTGCGATATTTTCACTCGTGGGTCTTAAGCTTGTGCTCACACTGCACGATGGAATTTCACTGTTTAAAAGTCCACTGCTCATGACTCACGTCCTCATACTACACGAGCCGACAGTCAGATGCGAGCGAAATGCTTCCACTGTACGACACGACCGGCATGTTTCCCCGGTCTGCAGAGGAGGGAACATGCGCACCTGTGGTGGAGATGAGGTTGCGCTCAACAGCGAATCGCACGGCACTATTAATTTGTGCATGTTACGTGTCAAATCGGGTCATAGCACTGCTTTAACTGTGCGATTTACGCACCAGCCACGACCAGAATTTCAAACCGTTTTGATTTTCTTGCGACCCTGCGATTGCAGGATCATGAGGCAAAATCGCTTGTCGTTACCCCATGTACACTGCATGATGCGAGACTCACGATTGACCTGCAATTAAGCAAGAAATCGGCACGATTCTCAAAAAGTCGTGCGAGTGCAAATCAGGGCAAAAGTCGCACAGTGTAAGCCCAGCTTTAGCCTTACTAAGCCTTCCACTGGAATTACCCATGAGGCAAAAAGGGCATCAGCCACTAGGGTCAACCATTTCATAGGCTGAACAAATCATTCGTCAAAAGACTCCGTTGTACCATTGTGCAGTAGCCTTGATGCTTGGTTAGTTCATTGTTCACAGTAGCCCAATCAGTCATCAGATGCTCTGAGCCATGGGGAGCGGCCAGTCATGGGGCTCCAGGGGATGACCTCACCATTGTGGACACATCCACTCACTGGACCAGCCATGATTCAGGCTTCCCCCTACATCATCCATTCTCTCTCCCTCTCTCTCTCTCTCTCTCTCTCTCTCTCTCTCTCTCTCTCTCTCTCTCTCTCGCTCTCATTCTAGATCTCTCGTGTCCAAAGCACACAAGGCAGTAGCAATTACTGGAATATGAGCACATGTCAGACTCTAGTACAGCGGAACAAAATGAGTGCCACTGGCGCATAGTTAGTTGACGAGCGGCTATGTTTAGTGTTTCGGGTGTTCCAGATGAATCCATAGAGTCGTGCAAAATGCCCAATGAAACTTCCCTGATGACAGTTTAATTGTTGGGATCTTTGGACTCATTCCCTCAGCCAGCAGTGGGGATCTCTCACTCCTTTCGGCTTGTGTTGCCTTGCCATGGCTAGTTACCCTAATTAGTTATCTCTCACACGCTCTCTCTCTCACTTGCTCGTTCGTTCTCTATCTTTTTCTTTTGCTGTGTCTCTTTTTCTGTCTCTCTGGTATGCTTTCCAGTAATGGCATGAGTTGCTTTTCTTAGTTTTTTTTTCTGAATTAAACTGCCATTCTCAGTCTCATTATCTTCTCTTCTTCTGTCTCTCTGAACCAACGTGTCTAGTGTTCTGAAATAGCCAATATCATTAATTTATCTCTGTCTCTTAAATCTGTCATTCACTTCCTTTCTAATTAGTCTGAGACTCTCAGCAGTCTTCATTTTATTGTTCATTTTCTTTCTCTTTTAGGATTCTCTGTGTGTGTGGGTCTCTCTCTCCCAGTCTTGTGTCTTAAAACTGGCGTGACAGCCTCTGTTTTCCTTGACAGGCATTTGTGTCACTCTCGTGTTTTATCCTCGTTTTCCCCCCGTCATAGAGTATATCCTGTCCTACACCCCGGCACTGAAGCCCTTCGGAGCCAAGTCTGTCACGTATCGTGGCAGCACCACATCAGCCACTGTTGATGGACTGCAGCCCGGCGAGCGCTACATCTTCAAGATCCGTGCTGTCAACCGCAGAGGCCAAGGACCACAGACTAAAGCCTTCAGTGTGGCTATGCCAAGTAAGAAAAACTGCCTTGCTGTGTCTTGTTCTCAACTTTTACCAGTCAGTTGATACTATTGTAGGACAGACATTAAAATAATACTTGAAGGACTTTAAAGAAAAGTACAAGTATATGACTAGTACCAAAAGTACTGAAAGTAAACACCTTAAACTTATTTTAAAAGTATATCGAACTGTAGGCTACATAGTAGTACAATACATAGTCTACAATTGATTTGGCATCTATTTTATCCATGAGTGTCGATTGAACAGCTGCCTACATAATGTCCATTGTGTTCTCTGCTAGCCAGCACTTCAGCTTCGTCATCCAGTCATCCCTCCAGGACATTGGACAGACACAAGCCCAGCATCGTCGCAACAGATGCGCCAAAGGACGACTACAACTATGACGACTATGACCAGGAAACCACTACACCGGTGACGTCTGCGCCAGAGACTCGGCCGACGACGGCCTCTCCGACGGCTAGCCGACGGACAAGGCCACTTACCCAGACCAGATCCTACCACAGCATCTTCGACTCCGTCAGGGGTTCGTCCAGGGGTCAAGGGTCAAGCCGACCCAGGGGGCGTGGTGGAGATAGAACTGCGGATGAGGAGACACCCATCAATGCCCCTGAACAGGAAGAAGAGACGGCTGTGAACGAGGCAACGGAAGAGGAGGAGGAGAGCAAGCACACAGACTCAGATCCGCACAGCCGTGGAACACCGTCCAAGTCTGGCCAACACCAGGACTACCCTAAAACACCCTCGACATCAGATGATCACCTGGACTCAGGCACGCCAGATCATAGAACACCCTCCAAAGCAGGACATGATTTAGATCACACACAACATCACATAAAGCCTTCTAGCCCAGACCATAGGCAGGATACTGGAGACACAGACACACATAGCAGTGACAGAACACTCTCAGAGTCAGAAGATCACCCACATTACACACGTGGCCACAAAACACCCCTCAAGACACCCTTTAAAACACCATCAGTACAGAAGCCGGACCACAGTAAGCCTTCAATAAGTTCATCAGCAGATAGAAACACGTCTCCCTCACGGAGTGAAGATGAGGAGAACCAGGAGTCTCCTCGTCCCCGAGGGGATTCACACCATCGCTCCTCTACAAATCAAGGGTCTCCTAGACGAAGAGGTGACTCTAACCATCGCCCCTCCACAGACCAGGATTCCTCACGATCGAGAGGTGACTCTAACCGCAGTCCCTCCACAGATCAGGGTTCTTCTCGATCGAGAGGTAACTCTAACCGCAGTCCCTCTACAGACCAGGATTCTTCTCCATCGAGAGGTGACTCCAGCCATCTCCCCTCCACACACCAGGAATCTTCTCGACAGAGAGGGGACTCTAATCATCAACCCAATACAGAACAGGAATCCTCACAATCGACAGTGGATTCTAACCATTATCCCTCCACAGATCAGGAGTCGTCACAAACAAGCGGGGACACAAACCATCACCCCTCAACAGCCCAGGAATCTTCCCCATCGAGAGGGGGCACAAGCCATCGTCCATCCACCGACCAGGACCCTTCACGACCAGGAGGGAATTCTCCCCGCCGCACCTCCAATGGCCAGGCTTCAGGATATCCCAGGAGGCCATTTACACGAAACCCTGTTGTCCGGTCTAGGGTGCGCAATGGTGGGTCCTCCTCTTCCTCCCCCTCCTCTTCCTCCCCCTCCTCCTCCTCCCCCTCCTCTTTCTCCCCTTCCTCTCCATCAACCTCATCTAATGCATCACCTTCAGCCCCAGAGTCTGTTGATGTACGAAGGGACAGCAACACGGCTGGATATCCAGACAAAAAGGACACACAAACAGGAGCATCTGCAAGCACACACACAAAACCCACACCCAAAGACACCAGACCAGAGGAAGAATCCTCGTCCTCTACATCTTCGTCCTCATCCTCTTCCTCTTCTTCTCCCTCAACCTCTTCTACCTCATCCTCTTCTCCGCCTGACTCCTCCACCTCCAGTTCTTCATCCTCATCCTCTTCATCACCCTCCTCCAGGTCTGGTCAATCTGTGAACACTCAAACTGGCTCATCCACGGGTCGTTTCACTGGTTCCGGTTCAGTTATGCTTAACGGTAGAAAGGTCAGCCTGCCCTCCAGATGGAGCCATATCCTTGCTAATAGGCGCAAACCAGGTGCAGGGTCAGCGTCCACGCCATCTTCCACTGGGTCTCAGTCAACACCACACGGACAAAGTCCTAAAAAAGTGAGTCCCACCTCCTCAGACAGCCAGAGCACTGACAAAGCAGACTCCCCAACTCAAAGTATCCAAGACACTATAAATCCACAAGATAGTGATGGGGAAAATCACCAGGGTACACATAGTCAGACAAACAAAGCTGAGGAGCCAGCAGCCGGTTATGAAACAGGCGGCTCGCATTCCTCCATGGTGAAGGAGGATGCTGATGCCAAAGCAGAGGAAGATGAGGAGGACAATAAACAAGGCAGCAGTTCTGCGTCCTCAACGCAACAACAGTCACCATCCGTTAGCTCCTCTCTTCCCGGCAGAGGCGTAATGCCAGCAGAGACAAGTCGGGATTCCAGACCTGGAGTTGTGCATCGTTACCCACCGAGACAAGATGGCAGGGTTCCGTGGAGTAGAACAAGCTCCTCGTCTGTGGGGAACCGGAGGCCAATTGTAAGAGGAACGCCCTCTCGTTCTGGAGTTTCTGAAACTGTGGATAGTGGGGACAAAACAAGGACAGCCTCTTCATTGTACCCTTCAAAGCACAAGGTGGACGATACCACCCCTATCAAGCCCTCAGTCCAAAACAACAGGGACAGTGTTTCCCCCATGTCTCCCCAGCCCCCCAGCACAAGGACAGAAGCACACACACCCAAACAGATTGATAATGACCATGAGGAGGACGATGATTATGATTATGACGACTATAGTTATGACAAAGTGGCCGAGCCAACAGCAGCACCTAAGACAACTACCTCAACTACTACAACGACCACAACTACTACTGCTGCTCCCACCACCACTGTTCGTTTTGTACAGAACGCTGGTGATATCAGTGACCGAAGGACCAGGCTACATTCGGGTCATACTGATTCCCGTCGACCCTTCCAGGGTTCAAACGGAAGGGTACGATCCCCTGTTGTGTCGTCAAACAGACACGGTGGGTCTAGGTTTGCTGGCAGGCTATCACCAGTGCAGCATACAAAAGTGGGATCAGATCCAGAGTCTTCGTCCTCACACTCCTCCGCAGCTGCCTCCTCTTACCCCTCTCACTCTTCCCGCATGGTTCGTAAGCCATCACAGGAAGACGCTTCAGACGGACGGACTTCGTCCTCAGGCTCAGAATCGCATTCGTTGGGCAGGCAGACTCCTGGAGGGGAGAACTCCCCCGTCGTGCGGAGTGCTGTGGCTGGTTCCAGGTTACGGAACCCGAGCCGGCCTGATAACTCATTCAGAGGAAAACCTCCAGTCAATGGCTTCAAGCCCGGCAATGGACAAGGTAAGGTAACACTATCCCAAGCTGTCTGTGTTTCAGCTTTCCGTGGACCTGGTCACAAGTCCAAGAACTACAGTGCAACTGAGAGGTTTCCATTTTACTCGTTTGTTTTGTCTCACAGATAATTCGCTTTTAGTATTCATAATAAGCTTGTAAGTTTTTATTAGTGTTTAACCACTGCGACCCTGAAGGGATTCCTTTGGGTCAGTTAGCTTTCCTGCTCATCTTTCCCCACATGTCATTAAAGCTGGGAAGAATGGACGGCCAAATCTAACAACATCGAATGGGAAGATCACGTCCAAGGGTCGCAAATACATCACTGGACCTGATGGAAATACATGGGTGGGTCCACTCACATCGTACAGATTGAATCTCACACACACACACACACACACACACACACACACACACACACACACACACACACACACACACACACACATACACATACACACACACAAATATTATAAAACAAATATAAAAAAAACACTACTTAATGTGTTGTTTCTGACATTCATAGATTTAGCTTCTCTCATTTAGTCATATATCTCACGGCACACTCGTGTGCCATGGCACGGTAGTTGAAAAACACTGTTTAGGGCATTCACTGTGTTTACATTATGTTTTTCAGAATTAAATAGTTCCATTGAGTTTACTTTGATCTTTTCTTTCATTTCAAATTAAGAGGTGTTTACATGAGGTTTTCAAAGCAAGGAATTAAGCTTTATTCAGAATTAAAGTCAGTTAATTCTGAATTAAATGTACCCGGTAAATTAAAACAATGTGTGTGATTGACTGGCAGGTGGTGGACCTGGACAAGGGTGTCCTGATGAACCACGAGGGGAAGGTGCTGAAGGACTCCCAGGGCCATCCTCACCGGGTGGTCCTCGGGGGAGATGGACGCACTGTGTTCGGTATGTATTTGACCACCATAGTACCGGCAGAGATTCGTTAAGTATATAGAGATATGCCAATGTAAGAGTACTTACACACCCGGCCAGTAAAGCGTCGCGGAACGGCCGCGTTTTTTACCGGCGTCGGTGAAAATACATTGAAACATATCTGTCCTTACACACCAACCGGCGGTAGTCGAGCGTCAGCGGTGCGGGAGCCGGCTCCGCGCCGCGCTGCATTTGGAAAATAGAACTCGAGCGTATTTTTCACGCCGGCGACCGGCGGTGTCTCATTCAAATGAATGGCAAAGTAGCATGCTAGCTTTGGCTGTGGGGAGGGTTTTGAATAGGACTGGCCACGCACGCCGACGCTGTCAGTGTGAAAGGCAGAGAAAAACACGCCGGCCAAAACTAAGCAGAAAGACCGCGTTCGTCCCGGGACCGTTCCGTTCCGCCTTGGTATGTTTTGGCCCTAATAGGTTGCTATGGGCACCTAACGTGACCAGGTTCCGGACTGCCTAAAGGGGCGTGTCATAATACACACAGAGGCACGCACGCACGCACGCACGCACGCACGCACACACACATGCAACGCACACACACGCATGTTTTGTGCTGGAATATTTTCCACTGGATTAGTCCTGCACTGTATATGACTCCCAATGAGTCAGCTGTCGATTGTGTGAAATAATGATTCGAAAAAATGACAGTAATTGTGTAAATGCTTGATAAGCACTGTGCTGAGTTTTAGTGTTTATGATTCTTCAACAGATTTGCAGGGCACGCCGCTGGTCAACCAGGATGGTGTGGCCCTGTTTGGTAGTGGACGGGACTCCGGCAGGCCCCCCAAAACCACAACCACCACTACTACCACCACCACCACCACCACCACACCAGAGCCCACCACCGTCCCCACCACCACGGAGATGACCACGGAGCTGACGCCCACGTGTCCGCCCGGCCACTTCTTTGCCATGGACGAGCAGGGCCAACCCATGCTCAATGACTACGGAGTGCTCGACTGCTACCCTGAAGGTGAGTTACAGCTATAGATGTACACACACACACATGCAAGCATGCACACACTATCACAAACAGGTGCCCGCACACACACAAGCACACACACACACACACACACACACACACACACACACACACACACACACACACACACACACACACACACACGCATGCACCCACACACGCACTCACACACGCACTGTCACAAACATGTGCATGCACACGTGCACACACAAACACACACACACACACACACACGCATGCACCCACACACACACACACACACACACACACACTCTATTACACAACATGTGCACGCACGTGCACACACACACACACACGCGCGCGCACATGAAGTTTGATGCGTTCTGCACACACATGAAGTTTGACTTATCCCATACTGTACGTCACCGGTTGCATGAGAAGCCTAACACGAGCATGAAAACTTAAAGTTTACACAAAAATCAGTACACAATGAGACGTGCGTACATGTGCCCCTTCCTTTTAACCCATTGTGTCCTGGAGACACATATACAGGTTTTTCAGGATTTTTAGATTTTAGCTGTTTTATTAAATATGTGGGTATGTTAGAGCTGAATGAACACATTACAATGCAAGGGGAGGGTATTGGCTTTTTAAATGTAACTCATTTCATGTTTGTATGTGCTTCTGAGGCTGCGATATTTAGGACTTTATAGGAAGAGGGCACCCTTTCCCAAAAAGGGCTTAGGACAAAATGGGTTAAGGCTAGCGGTGTGGCTGTGGCTGCCATATGTGTGGACAAGTCTGGACATGAATGAGTAGACGCTGTGCGGGGAAAGAAAAGAGAATGGAGTGAGAGAGAGAATAAGAGAGAAATAGAATGCGAAAGAGAGACGCTACATGCTCTCTCTCTCGTCAATCAAACAGGGATCTCGAAAAAACACTTGTGGGTTCCGACTCCATGGTAACCGTCTCCACAGTGTCAGTCACAATACTGTAGCTGCCATCACCATGTAAAAAGTTGGCACATGGTTACGTACAGTCCGGCGGCGGCCTGCCGACAGATAGGGACAAAGGGGTAAATTCTCCAGGGCCCAGAGAGATAGGGTCCATAATTGGGTCCCCATACGTTACATTGTATGTATTGGGTAGTGGGGCACTTTCAGATGACTTTGTCCTGGGCCCAGCGAAAGCTGTCAGCGTCCCTGCGTACAGTCACTATGGTGCCTGACCTCAACAGCAATGCAGAAGAGGATGCAGAAGAGAGCTTGGAGCATGGCAGCCTGTCTGGTTTTCATGTGAGGATGGATGATGCTCTCTCTCTCTCTCTCTCTC
>NC_085874.1:27491450-27493950 GCF_034702125.1 Engraulis encrasicolus
AAAAGAAACATTTAGAACCCATTTATAACAAGGAAGGGCCAATTTCATTACAGCAGCTCATGGATAATCAATGGGCAGCTCCAACAAGCTAGAGCTCTAACCTTATCAGCTGCCGATATCCACGGATATCCAGTGACATTGGCGCCTGTGTACAGGGTAGTATTGAAAACGGTGGAATCGAACTTTGGCAGAGCAGTGCTCCACATTTTGTTGGAACCGGTAGGCGGAGACCTTAACACCTCTCCTTGTCCATTCAAACTCTATTTAAATTGACTTCAAATCCTTTATGCCTTACCTTCCTGTACAAGTATATAAAACTTGCTTTCTACGTTATCGTAAACAGCAGCAGACATCCCGGGGTTCAGAAAGTACAAATATTTACTTTACTTACACATATTTTCTACAGTCAATTTATGTGCTGTTTCCACGTAGCTGGATGTTTTTATATGTGGATATTTTTTTCTCCTGGTTGCACTGGTTTTACATTGGTTTTGGCCTTCCGTTTCCACGTAGCAGATATTTAAAATCCAGGTATAAAAAGCAGGAGAAAAAAATATCCTATTTAGGGGGCTGAAACGCATTTGGAGGATTTATTTTTATCCACATGTTGCGTTTACACCTAAACAGGTGAAAAAAAATATCCACATATAAAATTATCCAGCTACGTGGAAACAGCACCTTAATGGACCAGCTGATTCTGATTACCACATCCCTTCATTCATGTTGATAATGAATGAAATCACCTGTGTTAAGAGAAGGGGTAGCTGGCACTACCTTTACTTTACTCAATCCAGGTTGTCCACCCTTGATTATGCAAGTGCTCAAACCTTCTCTTTCCATCTTCTCAAACCAGTAAACAAACCTCTCTTTCTAGTTCTACCTCCTCACACAAGATATGAGGATCTCATCCTAAGGATGAGAATCTAGCATCTAATTCTTGCACACAAGCTTGTCCTTCTGCCCTCCCATATCAGTACAAAACATGCTCTCGCTGCCTACCGCTTAAACCTTTTAACCCCTTAAGGCACAACGTTATAAATGAGTTGTTACCAGAATGGCAATGACCAACTCGTAATGTATTACTGAAGGCCCTGTGCACTGTCATAGTAGTGCAGTACTATAGTAGTTAACTTCCAATGTCTATTACAGCGTGCCACAGGAGGTATGGCATGCAATAAGGGGCTACGCCTGTTGCTGCGTATATGCTGTATTGACCTTGGCACCTGCAGCGATATAGATGCTGCATTCAGGCTCTTGATGTCTTTATTTTATAAAAACATGTGGGTATGTTACAGCTGAATGAACACATTTTAATGCAAGATGAAGGTCCCAGCTTTTAAATGCAACATGTTTTTTATGTGATTCAGAGGCTGAGATACAAAGTATTTAGGCTTTTATAGGCTGAGGGCATCTTTTCCCGAAAAGGGCTTAGGCATTCAGCAGGCTTTTTTGTGTGGCTTAGGCTTAAATGGGTTAACAGTAAACATTGTTTTCAACAGCATCTTGAGTATACACAGTGTTGTCTGACTAAACATTTCTTAGCCCCACCATTATAAAACCAGAAGACAGTTTATCATCGGAACTACTGCTTATAAAACTTCTATTTTTACTCTGTCCAAAAAGTAGGGTCTGAGATTCCCTAACTGATTAAGAGAGAGTTATATAATAAAACAAGAGAAAGGACGAGAAATGGAAAGGAAAAGAGAGAGAAGTAGATAGCGAGAGAGCGTAGTTCAGCAGTGTGGTGTAAAGATGGAGAAGATGGGAGGAAGAAAGAGGAATCAAGGAAGGAAGAAAGGAAAATAAAAAGAGGAGAAAAGAGAGAGAGAGAGCAATAAAAGACAGAGAAAAAGAGGGGAAAGAGAGTGCTGATATCAGCATCATAGTTTTGCGATCGCTCTGCTCTGCTGCTTCCAATCTTGGCGAGACACAATGGAATGCCACTGATATTTACGAGCACACACACACACACACACACAACCCACACGCACACACACACACACATAAACATACTCTCTCGTTCTCGCTTTCTCGCTCTCTCTCACACACACACACACACACACACACACACACACACACATAAACATACTCTCTCGTTCTCGCTTTCTCGCTCTCTCTCACACACACACACACACACACACACACACACACACACACACACACACACACACACACACACACACACACACACACACACACAGACAAACACACAAACACACTTCCCAGTCCCTGTTTGGGTCTGTTCTGTGTTGTTCTCTGTCGGTACCCTCCTCTTCTCCTTCCTTCCTGGATGGAAGCTATTACTGCAGCCTTGCAATCAGCATCTGTGTGTGTGTGTGTGTTTGTCTGTTTGAGTGTGTCTGTCTGTGTGCGTGCGTGCGTGTGTGTGTGTGTGTGTATGTATAAGAGTGTGGATATGTACATACACGTAAGTGTAGGCATGTGTCTGTATGCCAACATGCAAACATATACACTTGTGCTTGTTCATGTGATGATACCC
>NC_085874.1:27501450-27508950 GCF_034702125.1 Engraulis encrasicolus
CTAAAAAATAGTTTGAGCCAACGTAATAAAAAGGGCCCAAATGTGCGAGTAGACTATATGTTTCGACCCTTTTGTAGGATCCGGTATCCGGTTCTGGATGCGGCAGGATCTTAAGCAGTGGATCCGGTATCCGGCAGGATCCTAAAAATCAGGATCCGGTGCATCTCTAGTTATTTCCAACCTTGTCGGTTATAGGGCTATCTTACAGGTTACAGGTCCTTCTAATCAATGACCATTATGCTCAGTCTTTGTGTGTTGGTAGGTATTGCCAGTTACTGTACATAGTATGTGTTTTGCATTTCGTGTGTGTGTGTGTGTGTGTGTGTGTGTGTGTGTGTGTGTGTGTGTGTGTGTGTGTGTGTGTGTGTGTGTGTGTGTGTGTGTGTGTGTGTGTGTGTGTGTGTGTGTGTGTGTGTGTGTGTGTGTGTGTGTGTGTTTGTGTCTGTCTGTCTGTCTGTCTGTCTGTGCCTGAGGTGTGTGTGCAGAGGCGACTATATGGTCATGTGGGGTCCCAAGCGAAAATGCTAAAGAATGAACATTTGAACCAAAATCACCACTACTGTAGTACATATGGACTGTTATTCACTATCTAGGGGCTTGGGGGCCCCAAGCGGCTGCCTGCCTTGCCTGGTGGCAAGATGCGCCTCTGTGTGTGTGTGTGTGTGTGTGTGTGTGTGTGTGTGTGTGTGTGTGTGTGTGTGTGTGTGTGTGTGTGTGTGTGTGTGTGTGTGTGTGTGTGTGTGTGTGTGTGTGTGTGTGTGTGTGTGTTGGCGCGTGCATGTATGGAGATGCTTCTGGTGCCTTTCAGCAATGGGTGGGTAGGGAGAAGTAAGGGTGGGATTCGAACCTGCCACTTACTGTATAGAGTGGCCACAGCAGCATATTAGGCCACGGTAGCCAAGGTTCTACAAGGCTGTATATGTGTGTGTGTGTATGAATGAAGATTCTAAAGGTGACAGTTTGGCAGTCAATAGTTGAGTAATATGTGCAGCCTTATTTTTACACTGTCATATCTCCAAAAGTTTTGCAAGTTGTCAAATGATATTGACACACAAATGGCACAACCCTGCTCTTCATGTCAAAGCTGAGATCACTTTTCTACGCCAAATGGTTCAGTCAAAAAATGGACATTCGGTATTCAGGCCTATGCGCTGACCTGTTCACACATTTTTTTCTAAGTGACTGGGGTCACATCTCAAACATTTTTGAGAGTTGGCTAATGATCTTAACACAGTTTTTATTCAGAGCCAAGACCTCTCTGACAATGCCTTTACCTAGTCAATAGGTGAAGCGATTTATTTTATTTTATTAAAAAAACCCAGGACAGGTCACCTCTCACTCTAACTGCCACAGTTTGTAACATAATCATCCTGACCTTCTAACATTCATTTCAATAAGGGGGAAAACAGAGAGAAGACTGAGGAAAAACGAATCTGGTGAACGAATGAAAAGGGGTAGGCCAGCGAAAAATACACCACCCTGAGCCCTTTTCGAGCCGTTCGTTTTGGCACTCGAACCGTGTCTCTATCTCGAACGCTGCAACGATTCAAAGCTGATTCCCATAGGCCGAGGTGAATGGAAACATTTAGAATAATAATAAACTGTTGATGAACAATTAGTATGCTTTCCCCCAAGCATAATAAACTGTCGGAGAACAATTAGTATGCTTGCTGGGGGCAAGCAGAGGCCTTTGTGAAGCATACTAAATAATACTGTAGGACTATTTCATACATAGTAGACACAATCATCTGCTGTTATGAAGACATCTCTGTCATCTGGGAATTGTCCATTTGTTACCAGCGCAGTTGACAGGAATGAAAACCGTTCTGTCTTATTATCTGCATTTGGCAGAAATGCCTGCCAATCTGGTAACAAACTGACAGTTCCCAGATTTGGACTATACTACCAAAGATGCAGTTGCCAAAGATGTATTCCAACTAGAGGTGGAAGTGCAGCTGTACTAGTACTTGTACAAATAGACCTGCCAGATCTTAGTGCAAGTGCATGAAGGCAGAGTTAAAGTGCACACGTCTGTGCAAGTGCACATGCAATTTCTAAGACTGACCACTTGACTCTTATTGTATCTGTTCTTTGTCATAGTTATTGTAGAGTGGAGTATTGGAATAAATGTTAGCCCTATGGTTTTCTGTTTGTTATTTGAATGCCGAAAAACTGTTGTTCCTCATAGTATTTATCATCATCATCATCATCATCATCATCATCATTATTATTATTATTATTATTATTATTATTATTATTATTATTATTATTATTATTATTATTATCATTATTATTATTAATATTGATTTACTTTCTTCCAGACATAACATTTTTTTGTGAATAAAATGATGGCTTGTTTGAAAAAAAAAAAGCTGGTACTCATGATCCTAAATTCACAAACTCAAAGTTGCAAGTTGGGTGCTAAGTATTACATAGGCTTTATGCAGCCATAGTTGTGTATAGGTATCCTAAGTATCTGTGTGCTTCAGGGATATTCTGAACGAATCAAGTTATGTGATAACCTAGGCTTTACTTACAATAACTTGTAACAATAAATTATGTTTCATTGCAACTTTGAGGGCATTTCCACCCTTTATCTTAAAAAAGCCCAGATTTTGCTGTCCATTGGCTAAAAGTGTGTTTATTACATAGTGTGTCTTAACAAATACTTAGCTAACCAGTTTCTCCTCTTCATGCTGAATCCATACACGCCTCATATGTTCAATTTGGTTAAGTTAATCAAAAGTTATAGCACTTTATATATTTTAGAGCGCCCCCCGCAGGCCATTTTGTTATCTGTGTGTTTGACACTCAAACTCAAATTGTTCTATAGACCCTAAACTTGTGAAGTGAAAACCAAACTTTAACACCAATTTGAGATGACTGAGCCTAATACAACCCCACTACAGCCCAGATGCCTATTTGCTGACAGTCACAGACTCCCTCATAGACCTGGAAAATATCAAAATGCATTCAAGTAATTTCTCAAAGTCAAAATTCATTTTACAGATACACCGTAAAGCATGTGAAGTTAAAGACTGGTGTAGTACCTGTATGCATGCCAAACCATAAAATAAATTTGATTTAAATCCACTACATATTTGCAACACATTCTTGCTCCAATAGTTAAGGAGATAAGCTGTCTCATGACTACAGTATGGTGAATTGAGGTGGACAAGCATGGAAATGTGATTTTGCTGCTATAAAGCCAGATATAACACCGGGATATGACTGTGTGTTTTCATACTGGGAAATCACTGAATTGGAATTGTGAGAGTATCATGCTCGGAAATGACTGGGCAGGATTGTGCATGATTCAGTGGGCCTTTCTCGAAACCTAGTGCAGTGCACTTCCAAGTGTATCAGTCTAATTAGTCACACCCAGTGATTGGATACTCTTTATTAGTCACACCCAGTGATTGGATATTCCGTAGAGTTCACCAAAGAGTATCCAATCACTGGGTGTGACTAATTAGGCTGATACACTTGGAAGTGCACTGCACTAGGTTTTGAGAAAGGCCCAGTCTGTAGTTACGGTATGTGGACTTTGTTTCTTTCCGGTTTGCAGTAGGTCTTTCTAATCAGAGTCTATTATTCTTTGGCGTTTTCAGATGTCTGTGTGTGCTGGTGTGTTACTATTACTTCATCTTTCTTTACCCTGTGATTAGCTGTAAACACACACACGCACGCACACACAGACACAGACACACAGACACACAAACATAAACACACACACTCACACACCCGCGTGCACACGCACACACGCACACGCACGCACACACACACTCACACACACGGAGGTGACACACATGCCAAGCACACATCTGGACCTACAGGTGCCAGAAGACTGTGTCCACCTGTGAGCTCTTTGGATCTGTGTGTGTGTGTGTGTGTGTGTGTGTGTGTGTGTGTGTGTGTGTGTGTGTGTGTGTGTGTGTGTGTGTGTGTGTGTGTGTGTGTGTGTGTGTGTGTGTGTGCGCGCGCGCGCGCACGTGGGTGTGTGAGTGTGTGTGTGTATGTTTGTGTGTGTGTGTGTGTGTGTGCGCGTGCGTGCGTGCGTGCGTGCGTGCGTAAGTGCGTGCGTGCATGTGCGTGCGTATGTGTGTATGTGTGTGTGTGTACGAGCGTCTCAGCACGTGTTGTTTTGGTTGTCAGAGACTAGGAAAGGAGCAGGATTATTGTGTGTTCACAGGAGTAGCCCACTCCACTCGAGGAACCCCCCACCCCCACCCCCACCACCTCTAAAATCTGGACCTTTTCAGTAAACAACCGTGTTGAAGCAGATTGTTTGCAGACTCATGATCAGAGTTTCCATGTCTCTCCAGTGAACCTCATTTAAGTGAAGTCTACTTCAGATAAAGGGATGGGCCACATAACGTATTTAAATTGCTTCCAAAATACAGTAAATGATCTATTAGCAACCACTAACCAGATGTGCAACAGGCAACAAAGTGCTTTATCTTTCTTGGACTTCTAAGTCTCCTTCACACATTTTGTTGCCACCATGGAAACCGTGCATTATCCCTCGAATGACATTACATTGCATTTGGCAGACGCTTTTCAACCAAAGCGACTTCCAATCGAGGACATAGTCATAGTCAACAACACTAGCAGATACAAAGTGCACAGGAAATATACAGAACAACAAGTGCAGATGCTAAGTAGACACCATCTAAAGTAAATTTGTTTATCTTGGTCTGAAGAGAAATGAACAGACCAAGGATATGGATCACTGGAACCATGTTGTGTGGTCTGAAGAGACCAAGATAAACAAATTTGCTTTAGATGGTGTCAAGCATGCATGGTGGTAAACAAGTGAGTTTTACAAAAAAAAAAATTGATCCTCTCAATAGTCAAGCATTGTAGTGGGACTGACATGGTTTGGGTTTGCATGAATGCTGTCAACATTGATCATCTGAAATACACCTAAAAGAAACATGCATGTCAACATGCACTGTGACCACTGAAGCAGATCATGACACTCTCCATAGGGTTGCATTCAAATCTCATACCAATCTATTTAAGCCAGGTCCAGACTCAAAATGTAAAAGTTCAATGTAACGAAAAGTTGACGCACACCAATGACCTCCCTTTTAATCCCTTTTCATTTCGAGACGATTCGAGCCAACACGGCCCCTTCTGTACCGGATTTCAATCTGGGGTGTACTCACTTTTGTGGCCAAGGTTCAAACATTAATGGCTGTATTTTGTTTTTTTTTCTAAGTGAACAAGAAATGTAAGCGGTTATATATGTTGCTAAAAGGACACTAATCATTGTGTCAAAGTGAAATTTCTTTAATGCTCTCCTGTGAAAAGATATACTCACAAATCTGCAAAAAAGTGAGGGGTGTACTCACTTATGTGATAAATTGTATGTTGCATTGCGTTAGCAGCTGATGCTTTTATCAAACACAGGTTACCGCTATGAAAGTGCGTAATCAGAAATCAGTTGCATTGCCTGTGTCAATGTGGGGCTAGGTGAGAGCACTTGCAGTGGTGCTTGTGTCTTATAGATAATCAAGGGCCGGTGACTAGAGTTTTGTTTGAGTGTTAGTAATTTGATTTCCAAGGGTTGCCAGTTCAATTCCCGACACCTCCATTTGGGGCGGGGTAGGGGCAGAGTGATTAACCGTTGCCCATCCTCCTCAATGACAGGTTCCTTTCCTATCCCTTCCTTGTCTGTCTCTCCAAACCATTTCCTGTCGTTCAGTCTACTGTCCTATCCATTGAAATATCGAAAAAATTACATTATGGGGATGAGGCATGATTTGACCTTTGAAGAGTGAAAAAAGTCTGCAACACTGCTGGTCTTCACAGTGGGGGGACGGGTGTGTGTGTGGGGGGGGGGTTATGAATAAAATGAACACAACACAGACAAGATATGCAGTGTGGTAGACTTTTTTCACTCTTTACTGGATGTGCTGCAAATGTTTGGCGGCCGGTGGGATGTGCACATTTTACTTGCTTGATCAAATGTTTGACCTTTGACCTCTGTGCTACTGTGTGTGCTGCAGGTTACATGGTCCACAGTGCGTCCTATGACGACGTCCTGAACAACAGGTGGTCCACCAGCCCCTCCACAGGCACGCATCTACCGGTGGAGAACCTCAAGCCCAACTCAAGGTCAGTGTGTGTGGGCGTGCGTACGTGTGTGTACTGTACATATGTGTGTGTGTGTGTGTGTGTGTGCGTGCGTGCGTGTGTACGCATGCGTGCGTGTGTGCATGCGGCAGTGCGTGCGTGCTGCGTGTAGAGTAGAGAAAGATTAGAAAAACTTTATCGATCCTGGAGGACATTGTGTGTGTGTGTGTGTGTGTGTGTGTGTGTGTGTGTGTGTGTGTGTGTGTGTGTGTGTGTGTGTGTGTGTGTGTGTGTGTGTGTGTGTGTGTGTGTGTGTGTATATCTGTTAGTGGAGAATAGCTCTACTGATCCTGGAGCAAATTAAGTGGGCATGCTTGCGTGTGTGTAGAGTAGAATAAGGGCAAAAAAAACGTTATTGATCTTTTGAGTAAATACATTTATTGTTTCTGGCTGGTTGGCTAGCGCAGCAGCCAGACTCTGTGGCTCTGTCTTATTGCATGACAAAAACAACCACATCCACACACAATTCCAGATCATTTAGGCCATCTCATCTCATCTCATCTCATCTCATCTCATATCTCGTCCACCAGCTCCCTTCCTGTTTGGGCAGCAACACACACAGACTGTGACTTGCTGAAAAGCTCTACAGGAAATGTGCTCTTGTGTCAAATATTTAGTCAAATGTGTGTGTGTGTGTGTGTGTGTGTGTGTGTGTGTGTGTGTGTGTGTGTGTGTGTGTGTGTGTGTGTGTGTGTGTGTGTGTGTGTGTGTGTGTGTGTGTGTGTGTGTGTGTGTGTGTGCAAAGACAGAGAGAGACTCGACGCAATACTTTCGTTTCCTCTTGGTCATAAATACTGCGGCCAGACAGACACACTTTAGCAGCTGTGGTTCCCACCCCAGAATCTACCCAAATGCAGCTCGCATGCTCTCTAGACTGCCCCAAATTCAGGTCACATACTCTGCAGGCCTTACCTCAAAGCTTGTCTCATCCTCTTTAGAATTGGCCCAAATTCGGGGGTGCTGTGGTGCAGCGCGCCAAGTCCCCCACATTTGGGCTTGCATGCCCACGGGGACCTCGGTTCGAGTCCGGCCGGGGTCATTTCCCGATGCCACCCCGTCTCTGTCACCATCTCAGACTGTCCTATCAAATAAAGGCATAAAAGCCCCTAATTTTTTTTTTTTTTTTTTAAAGAATTGGCCCAAATTCAGTTCACATACTCGCCTCTCCAGACTTTGCCCCAATGCCAGACACATACATTACATTACACTTAGCTGACGTTTTCATTTTATTCAAAGCGACTTGCAGTTATTGTTATTGGTCAGGGTATTGGTTACAGTCCCTGGAGAAATGTGGGTTTAGGTGCCTTGCTCAAGGGCACTTCAGCCATGTATGGAGATGTAGAGAGAGGTCAGGTGGGA
>NC_085874.1:27513950-27541450 GCF_034702125.1 Engraulis encrasicolus
CAATAATAACAAGCTACTGGTACTGCTTTTTTATCAGCAGGTCATCGCCCGAAGCAATAGCTGGACCGCCATTACTCCAAATCCCCCACACTACCCACCACCCACCTCTCTTCAAGTGGCAAACTGGCAAAAGAACATTAACACCTCATCCAAACCCATCACTGCAATTGCCCCAGACTCAAGCTGGCACCCTCACCACATCTGCCCGCTGTTCCATACTGCACTACACGGATCACCCCCACCACCCCACTCCCAACTGCCCCATTTAATGTTGCCAACTGCTGTGAGAGCACACCTCATCCTACCCTGTCTCTAATCCAGTCAATCGCTGGATTCAGCCAACTGCCTAGACCCTTACCCTCACCTGCCCCCTTGTCCATACTGCAATACGTGCACCCCCTAACCCCACTCCATGCATCCCCACCCAGACTGCCAGACTGACTTGGGAACATGACCTTATCGAACCCCCATCCCTATTCAGCCAATAACAACTGCCACAGCCAGAGCAGCCCAATCCACCACCAACACCACTACCACCACACCTTTCCCCTGGTTCGATACATGCACCCCCTAACTTTACTTACTTTACTTTACTTACTTTACTTTATTTCTTCAGGACATTGCACATTAATGAACATATACATACATGTACATATATGTAAACATGCCAGATTGTAGCCGAAGGGCTAATTTCCATCTGGTGTCCAAAATAGGCAGGCTAGATGTTTACAAGCAATAGAATTTAAAATAAAACAGACTGTTAGTAACAAAAGAAATAAAACCCATTACAGAAGCAAAAGGCATGCATGTAAATAAAAGGAATAGAGAAAAGAAAAAGGTCCCAAAATAGGGCCATGTGTTATGTGAGTGTGTGTGTGTGTGTGTGTGTGCGTGTACGTGTACACTGTGTATAGGCTCAGACCATCAGTGTGAACATGTTTGTTGGGCCCGAAGCCACTTTTTATACTCCATCTTAAAGGTGGCTAAAGAGGGACATTCCCTTATATGCAGTGGAATAGAGTTCCATAATGTAAATAATGCATTTTGACTGAAAGAGGTTTTCCTGAAAGGAATCTCTACATCTTTATATTAAAACCCTTTGAGGAGTAAGGAATTTCTAGAGGTTCTTCTAGAATTTTACTGGAACACTCTACAGCTCCTATAGACGTCTGTGTTAAAAATCTAACAAAGACATTATGACATCATAATGAGAACTCAAAATTTGGTCAAAATTCTAATCACATATTTGTGATGGTACTCCTCAAAGGGTTAACCCTATTCCACTGGCATGAAAACATCAACACTCACCACGACCCACCCCACCCAATCAATCCCTTCCTAGCGTCATGGTGTGGCCTAAAATACCCCCTCAGGGCCGCTGACAGCTTTTGCTAGGCCCAGGACAAAGTCATCTGAAAGGGCCCCCTATCCGATACATACAATGTAACGGGGACCCAATTCTGGGCCTCCTATCTCACTCTGATAAGAAGCCCCTTTGTCCCCCCCTGTTGGCGGGCCTGTACACTCTGTATGCGTTTATAAAGACAGGCAACTCTCCCAGCACAGCCAACCCTTCCAGGACGTAAAAATAACTTTATGGCTGTTTTTTACTGCCCAAAACAAAAGGCCTAACCCATAGTCTGAAACAACCACGTTTGAAGCTGCGGTCAAGAGACTGGGTTATTCAACTGACATATTACTCTGTGTGTGTGTGTGTGTGTGTGTGTGTGTGTGTGTGTGTGTGTGTGTGTGTGTGTGTGTGTGTGTGTGTGTGTGTGTGTGTGTGTGTGTGTGTGTGTGTGTGTGTGTGTGTGTGTGCGTGTGCCTGTGCGTGCGTCTGTCCGTGCGTGCGTGCGTGCGTGTGTGTGTGTGTGTGTTCATGCATGAGTGTAATGGCAGACAATGGCAATGTCGCCATGTCCTCATGAGGATAGAAATGTGAACTTGAGTTGAACTTGTGTGTATGTGCATGTGTGCATTTATTGCCCGGTGTATACTATTGACCTTACCTGTGTCATGTCTGCTGTGTTTTTATCCAGGTATTACTTTAAGATCCAGGCCAAGAACGTATTTGGACTGGGTCCAGTGAGTGACACGCTGGTTTACGTCACAGAGTCAGGTCAGTACCCATCTGTCTCTCTCCCACGTGCCTAATAATAAACCTTTTTGTACGTTGAAACACACGCACACGCACATACACACACACACACACACACATATCCATGCCAAGTGATGGGCTACGTTTCTGAATATGATGGTCTATTTTCTTTTTTTTTCCAGATGATCCTCTACTTATCGACAGACCTCCAGGTAAACCTATAAGTTGACACATGTAAATATATTAGAATATTAATTTAATAACACATGGCCCTGCCGTGGCCTAACGGTGGGGCACCGGGTTGCTACACTAGTGGCCCGAGTTTGATTCCAGCCCAGGTCATTTGCCCCGTCTCTCTCTCCCCACTCATTTCCTGTCTCTCCTCGACTGTCCTGTCAAATATAAAGGCAAAAAGCACTTTTTAAAAAAATATATATAATAACACATAATATAGGAGTGGAAAGGGTTCCTCATATCTACTGTATATTCTCTCCCTCAAGGTGGCGAGCCCATCTGGATTTCCTACAAGTTCCGCTTTAACCCCGCCCACAGCTCCTGCAAGGGAAGTCAGTTTGTGAAGCGCACCTGGTACAGGAAGTTTGTGGGCGTGGTCTTGTGCAACTCGCTGCGCTACAAGATCTTCATGGCGGATGGACTCAGAGGTATACATACAGATCTCTAGATCAGGGACTCACAACTTGTATTGGGCTAGGGCAGTGCTTCTCAAACTTTTTCAGACCGGGGACCACCTTGTCTCCCTACAAATGTTCAGGGACCACCTGTCAACTGAATTGACAGTTGACGGATGCTAATTTGACACTGCTAATTTCGTTGCAAATCACTTACTTTTTATTCACATAACAAGCATGCCTTATTTGTCTGGAAAATGTGACTAAAGCTATGTTTAGATAGATATAACCTACTGCGAGCTTGTCTCGAAAACGTAGAAATGCCCTCGTGAACCACCTGAGCTCTGTCACGGACCACTTTGAGAATCACTAAATAGATCCAAAAACCCATAGTTGCTCCTCTAATTATAGTTTCCACAATTGTTTCAAGTAGTCATTTAATGCCAATGTAGCAGAGTGGAGGTTGGTAGGATTACTAACTTTTAAGCAATTAGGTTTTAAAAGGTGACTACGCCAGTCTCGTTAAGGGTGAGACAACCCAGATGTTAAAAATACAATTTTCCCCGACAGGTTCTAGATGACAAGGATGACACAGCTGTTGCACATACAATAGTTTTTATTTTCTTCTGCTTTCAGTCTTATTCCTTTTCAAAATGAGCAGGCAGTTCACTTGAGTCCATATACACAAACAGAGTCTTAACTCTACTGAAGTCAATACAGGTACATATCGTGAAACGGTGACGGCTTAAGTGCGAGAGCACTGAGTAGGCCTAGTACAGGTAATTTACTGAGTGTGTTAACTACACACTGCACTGCGAATGCAAAATAACACTGCAATCAATCAAAACTGTACACACAAAACATAATCAAAATAAGTCACAGCACACTGAAATGATTCACAGTGAAGAGGTAGCCTATGTTTATCAAATCAGGCCTCTTGGCAGAGAGTTTACTATACCACTCAGGGGATCTACACCTCACCAATAAGTTTACACGATACTGCTACAAATCTCAACCGGCCAGTCCCCAATCACTCATCCCTTGTCTAAGGGGTGGGTGACTGGAGCTGACCGTGTCAGACCGTATGGCTGAAAGACGAAAGCGTCGCGCACCTGCGCAAAGGAACAACAACCTGCCACTACTAAAAGAGCTCGTGGTGGTAAAAGGCAAAATAACAAACACAAACACCAGGAAAAGACGGCGGCGTCCCCCCACCCCAGCCAATTGACAATAATGTGCTCAACCTAGAAAGCACAAGACAGACTGGGTTAATGCCAGGGAAATGCCATTATCAATGAGCAAGGTGTGGCATGAAAGCCACAGGCACAGAGTGACGGTTAATTAGAAATTACCTTCAGTTGCAATTGGGAAGCACTGGACCGAGCTTGGAAGTCTACGGTTGACCCTTGCTTCACCATGCAATGCTGCAGTGAAACAACATCTCGTTAGCCACAGTACAAACATAATTGGCTATCGCCAGGTGCACACAGAAGGGCTTACCTTCGAGCCGGTTAGGCTACATGCGGCAACCTGGCGTCCGCATTTCAGCTGCGCTCTACGCGCTCCAGTGTGGGTCCAACACCCAACACGCCAACATCACCTACTGCACCCAGCGTATAGGGCTTCCCCAAGCGCCAACCGGTACTGAGGTTAGCCACACCTGGCTAACAGACAACATAGTAGGCAATTTATACTAACCGGAAGGGCTCCACCCTCGCCCACACGGGCAGCTGTTTTCAATTACAACATGCACACTAACAGGGGACCTAGTCCAACCTGTTACACATATCGTTTAAAATAGTCATGTCAATGCAAATGTGAGGTGTATGTAAGAACGTTTTGTTTTTGAATACGTAAAATTGAATGTGGACCTACAAGTGCAAATGTGTTTCCCTCTCAGTAGTTCATGGTGCTGTAACATTTCCTTATATTGAATTGAATGAAAGCCTTTTATGGACAATGCACCACAGACATGAAAGCCCCCCCCCCCCACACACACACACACACAGGGGTCCCAGACCCCACTTTGGGAACCACTGCTCTATATCTCTTAATTTGCACTGAATTATAGGCATTTTATAAAGACAAATTCACCGTGACTAATTCCCCTCAAAATATTGGACGATTGTGTCTTTTGCACTGTCTCATCTCGCTGTCTCTTGCCTTTTGCCTTCTATCTTCATTCATTTTCTCGACTTTTGCCAAGGTACAATGCGTATTGGCAGGCCTACCACATTACAAGACAATGAATTGTTGTTGCATGATTGGCCTTGACAACTGCTGACAAGACTGTGCATTAATTCCAACAAATGTCTGACAAGCTTTCCCCCCTTTTTCAATATATCCATAGAGCATTGTAGATAAAGTTGCATGTCAGATGGCAAGACTCACCCTCAGTGTTATGCAGTTCCCTCCAGAATGTGTTATGACACTGGAAGGGTGCTAGATCACGACAAGTTGTGAATTCAGGCTAATAGCTAAAATCTTGGCTGATCCTAGTCACCCCAACCATGAACTGTTTGATATATTACCATCTGGGAAATGGTACAGAAGCCTGAAATCTCACACTACCAGACTCCAAAGTAGTTTCTTCCACCAGGCAGTTAGATTACTGAATTCATGCTGAAAACAAGGCACTTTCTTTGCACTTTTTTCCACCCCCCCCCCCCCTTTTTATTTTTATTTTTTAATCTTTTTGAGGACACAAAAAACACAACAATATTTACTCTTTATAGGCTTCAAACCTATAATAAGACGTAATAAACTAATCTTGAATCTTGAATCTTGAATAGCATGTAATGTGATGTGGCGAGGCCATTACATCACCTGTCTGGCCTCACTGGTGGAATGGCAACGACTACAGCGTGTCTGTTGAGAACGAGCGCTTCAATGGGAGACCAGGCCTGTGTTTCTCGAAGCCATAGTTGCTAACAACATTAGCTACTTTGTTGTTTGCAATGCAATTTAACCATGGGCAAGTACCCAAGTTGCTAACTGGCTAACAACTATGCTTTCAAGAAGCGCACCCCAGAAGAGGTCACTCACTTGCGTGTAGTTCCATCTCTTCAAAGTAATTTGCTGCGATACAATCTAGTTCCATTCGGTCCAATTTCTACACGTAACACAACTGGAAAAATAATCTTTGTGCCAATTTGGCAAATATCGATATCTCCAAATGGTAAACACTATTTTATTTCATTACACACGCACCAAAGCAGCATGAAGACAGACCGTATTAATGTGTCTAAACGTTACGCACATTCATGTGTGAAAAATACACACCAATGTGTGTGTAAACCCCATCCAACTGGACAGTAAATGACAAGCATTCTTTGATAAAAGCAAATATTTATCTTTGCTTTTAAAATGAGTTCAAAATGATTTTATACGGTACACATAAATGAGTTGGAATGCCTGGATTCTTCCGTTCTTCCAAACGACGTCCATGCTCATAGCTGGTAAATTCCTTCCTCCAGTTCCAATAAAAGCCAACAACACTCTTGTGCGTAAACTTTATTAAGTCTCAACGTTTGTCATGAAAGTTCCTCCCTCCTTGTCTGTGCAGACACGTTCTACAGCGTAGCGGACTCCTTTGGCTACGGAGAAGACCACTGCCAGTTCGTCGATTCCCATCTGGATGGTAGGACGGGCCCACACAGTTTGGCCACCTACCTGCCAGCAGCACAAGGTACTGTGAAAACATCCCAGAATACTTCATCACTTCACTGTGAAACATGCCGTGCTGACATTTTGATGCAGAACTTGACATAGCTGAGCTTGGGAAATTACAACTGAGCGTTTTTATGCTTCCGCAGGTTACTACCGCTCCTACAGGCAGGAGCCAGTGAGCTTTGGCCGCATCGGGAGGAATTCGCCCCACAACTTCGTCGGCTGGTACGAGTGCGGCGTTCCCATCCCGGGGAAATGGTAACGGATGGGTCAGGGGTCATCGCCCAACCGCCGGCAGCCGTCCCCTCCGTCCGCCTCCTGCTGCATTAACTCCTCTGGAAGCCAGAGAGATTATGAACTCTTGCTCACCATGGCAACCATAAACAAACAAACCAAAACAAACAAACAAACATATTACTGCTTGTGACAAAAAGAGAACATAATACATTTTTAAAGCAACACTAATACTTCTGTGTATCCTGTACTCAAGCACTTGAGGTTAATCGTCTGTATATGAGGAAAATTTGGGAAGCATGTGTCAACCTGTTCCTGTGGGTGACTTGGGACAGAATGGGTCGTTATTCAATGTGGTTTGGGGATAATTTATATGACAAATCACAACTCATGCAATTCAACTGAAGGGAATATCAAGGCACAAGCAATGCCTCTGATATTGTGGGAATCCTTGCCCCAAACCAAAGGTTTAAACCACAAAAGAGAAAGAGAATTTGTGATTTTTTTTCCCAATTCTGTGTTGTTAGTTGGTGGTGTATTTTATTTTATTTTGTCTTTTTACAGAAGTGTTTTTGCTAACTGACCATTTTTATATTCTTTAATATTTGTATCCGTGTATTTCAATGAAAGTTGATGTGGAAGTAATGCCCATTTGAGGGCAACTGGTATCTATAAATAAATGGAGCTCAGGAATGGATGTTACTGAATAAAGGTGCTAAACCAAAGCGACCACTACCCTCCGCCCATCATGGACTATTGATTCACACCAACCTCTTCTCCTTCAGGTCAACTGATTCATTAGCTGACAATCCAAATACATATTCCAAATGACCTGGTTCTACCTTACCAATTCAACCAGTTGATCTGGGCCTTGCTAAGGTTTTGGAGGCCCTAAGCATAACAGGTCAGGAGGCCCCCCTCATAAATAAATAATAGTAATAACACGTTTTGTAATTAATCTCAATTCAGGAGGCCCCAATTTTGGGGGCAAAGTGGTTGAGGCCCTAAGCGCCCTGTTTACTCTGCTTATGCCTAGCAGCGGCCCTAAGGTGATCATTCATCGAGGTAATCGCCTGATTGGACTGACACAGGGGTCCCCAACCTTTCTGGGTCTGAGGGCTACCGAGGGCTACCCAAGGGCTACTTTTGTTCAAAATCCTCTACTGATGTCTTGACATCATTCCCAAATCACATTATGATTGAATGATAATTTGCTTATAAAGAAATAATTTCATATTTAAATTAAGGAAAACAGTAACTGTGACTAAAAGCTTATAGTCGTCACTATTTATTAACATCCTTGGAGGGCACCTCAGAAGCTCCTGGAGGGCTACCTGGCGCCCGCGGGCACCACATTGGTGACACCTGGACTGAAAGGTAAAACCATGTATTTTGGAATGCTGTATGGCACTAGACTGTAGGTGATGAATCCATGTTGATAAAAAGAGAGAAAAGTCCGCTTCAACCAGGATTTTTTTGCTCCCACTTATTTTTCTATTTTTCTGTGACATTTCGGGTAGAAACCCCTCTTCAGACGGGAAAACACACATACCACGGGGCAGCCGTGGCCTAACGGTTAGGGAGTTGGTCTTTCAATCTGGGGGTTGTAGGTTCGAATCCCACCTGACCTCTCCCTACACCTGCATCCATGGCTGAAGTGCCCTTGAGCAAGGCACCTAACCCCACATTGCTCCAGGGACTGTAACCAATACCCTGAAAAATAGTAAATGTAAGTCGCTCTGAATAAAAGCGTCAGCTAAATGAAATGTAATGTAATGTAATGTAATGTAATACCACACCCATCATTTCCGGGTGATCACATGACCCTCATTGCAGGTGTAAAAAGTTGCAAAAATAATCAGGCTCACAACCCGGAACATTGTCATTGGTTACAAAACAGAAGACATAGGCTACATGGGTTCTAATTTTTTTGTTTTCGCCTGACTGCGTGAAACTAACTGCACATAACTCAACCTCTGATTGTCGGAAACCGCTGTCGGTCAAAAAAAATGGTCACGTGGTTGGCTGCCAGTGTCTTGCCCCTCCTCACAATATCGTGTTTACAAAGGTGAACCCATGTATAGTTCAACAACATTGAGAGTGACATCCTCTGAAGACATCGGTGACAGTATACATTTAGGACTTTTCTCTCTTTTCTCTCTTTTTATCTGGCTATTTATTGGTCCTGCCCCTAGGTCAGACATTTGGATGTGCAAGCTTTTACCTTCAAAATGCATCCAGGTTGCCCATCACTGCTAACGAGACAACATTTTTATTGGCGAATGAATTCTACTGTAAATATTTGGTTTGGTTTTGGATCTTCAACGTGTCCTTTTCAGCCTGGACGTTTACCCTTGGAGCCACAGGTTTCCTGAGGAAGACCTTGACATTACATGCACAAATACTCACATGGTGTGTGTGTGTGTGTGTGTGTGTGTGTGTGTGTGTGTGTGTGTGTGTGTGTGTGTGTGTGTGTGTGTGTGTGAGTGTGTGATGTTACATCCTCTTGTATCCCATTGCAGCCCCTTTACGGTTCCCACCATGTCTCTGTGGTTATATCAATAAGCCATCCTTCATCAATGTTAAAACAGCCCTTTATCCTTAAAACGGGAGGACGAAGCTTACCTTGGCTAAGAGAGCTATAGCGCCTGACGATCATCCGCCTCCCTTGGGCTCTCATTAGCTGTGAAAAAGTGTTCCGATAATTGACTAAAGATAACGATATTTTTTAAACAGCACGTCAAGACAAATAGATAGAGCAAAAGCGAGCTATCTTTTTTCCTGTCTGCCTCGAACTCGCTACGAAAACATTACACAATCTACTTGTCACCTCCGAGACCCCATTTGTCTCCCGTGATATTTTTTCACGTCATGTGCGTCGGCTTCGGGGGATGAAATACCTCTCTCTCTTGACAGGCGCAAAGGCCTGGAGCGCATGGGCCCGGTGATGACGACTCTTTTTCCAGTGTGCAGTCTGTCACGCACGGCGCTTTGGAACGCTCCGCTGCTCATCTGTTTGAACCGTCTCTTCTTGGCCCGCTCTTTTCTTTTTTTCCCGCTCCCTTGGCATGCATGGCCCCCGCGTGTTTCATCTAAGCTGAGAAAAATGCAGCGTAGGGTTATCAGCTCAGTTCAGCTCGCACACAGCGATTTCCCTATCACATCGTTAAAACAACAGAAAAACACAGATAGGTGTTTGACTTGGCTCATCAGGTCGGGTTTGGCGAGGCGCCCCCAGATTAACTATGAAATCCCGCCGCGAGATTGAAAGAGGAATGCCTAATTAGGTGCCGGCTCGTGTTTTCCAGGGGTGACGGGCTAGCTAGAGGGTTATGCCGCGGAATGGAAGTGACACCGCTTGTCATCGCGTCAGAGGAACGGGCTGACTGAGGCTTCCTCTGATTCCTCCCGCTCCAGCCGAATAACAGCCTTTATGTCCAGGCTTTTAGATGGCAACTGTTCAGGCCTGAAAACAGCAAAAAAAGTGATTATTACTGAACTCCATGAACTAAGAATGATGTCAGCTCACTCAACTGGATGGAAACAAGAGAAGGAGACAGAAAGAGAGAGAGACAGAGGGAGAAAGGGGGGAAGAGAGGGAGAGGGAGAACGGGAGGGAGACAGAGAGTAATGAAAAAGTCTGGAATACACGCTGTTGATAAAGCAAGTGCAGAGAGTGCTGTTTTAAAAGGCAAATGTGGACCAACAGTGAAATGAACTAGCCAGAGAAATACAGCAGAAGAGAGAGAGAGAGAGAGAGCATGCTGTTCACTACGTAGTGTCGCAATTTTGTGGTTTTGAGGCACGTCTCGACCAGAAACAATAAACATTGTGGCGCATAACGTCATATCGAAGGAGGAGGGGGAGCAGGGGGGCCATGCAGCCCAGCCACTAGCCCAGCACAAACGCACGTGGTGCCAATTAATAACAACACCAGCCCCATTAACTCGCCCATTAGTCCCCGTCCTGCAGCTCCGGGGTGGTCGACCTGCTCCAACCCAACAGCCTGCTCGCTCTGCACTGATTGAGGGCGCCGTGACAGCTTGTTGACATTCCCTCATTCTCAACAAGCAAACATTTTGTTTTGGGAGTGCACGTTTTCGCGGGCTGTGACTGGTTGATGGAGCCGGCACATCTGGGAAGCATATGGACCAATCAGACGTGCTGCTTGGTATAGACCTGAGGAGAGCCAAGCCAAGGCCATGCTGCGAGGGATACCTGGGAAATATTCAAGGGCATCTCCTGTGAATCATCGCTGTGTACAATCAGGGCCACTGACAGCTATTGCTGGGCCCAGGACAAAGTCCCCTGAAAGGGCCCCCCATCCAATACATTCAATGTAATGGAAAGCCAATTTTACGCCCCCTCTCTACCAGGGCCTGGGACAATTGACCCCTTTTCCCCCCTCCAATGTCGGCTTCCCTGTGTACAGTATAGCGGCCCATATGTTTTTTACAGTCTGTTGAGGCTCCATGGAGGCAAAAATATCAATAATGTACGTTGACAACTGTATTGCCACTGCTCCTGACCTTGATGGGACTTGTGTAGTTGTCTGGGGACCATGGACAATATCTGCAGTGTTGCCAGATGTGTCTGATGGGCAAATCCTGCTCAAAAGGTTCTCAAAAACGGCTAAAATGCGCTTAATTTCAGCAAATTGCATTGATTTCTATGGGCTGAAAACTGCAGACTAAAACGCCAATTGGCCAATTTTTCCCGTTTTTACCCGCAGACGGCCATGCCAAGTAGCCCAATTGGGCAGGTAACCATCCAATCTGGCAACACTGCTGCTGTGTTGTCTTTCTACGAGCCATTCCCCTGTCTATAGGTTGATGCTATAGGTTGAAAGACACCCGTGATGTGTGTGTCTTTTTTCAGTTGTCTTTTCTGTCGTAAGTAGTTCCATCAAATACTGTCAAGCCTTTAACATCCATTTCATTGGCCACCAGACTAATGTTGGTTGACGATTTTATTCTGTTATAAATGTATTGTCAAATGGCTCGCCATCTATGTTTTTATACAACATAGTACATGGTGTGTCAACATGTGCGTGCACGCGTGTGCGTGTGCCCCCACGTCTGCATGTGTGTGTGTGTGTGTGTGTGTGTGTGTGTTTGTGTGTTTGTGTGTGTCTGCGCGCCTCTGTGTGTGTGTGCATGTGTGTGTGTGCACATGTCTGCGTGTGTGCGTGCGTGTAAACAGTGAGTACACACATTTCTCCCTGTGTAAACCACACATGCGGTCATCTGGGAGGCAGCTCGGCAACAAAGCGTTTTCAGCACTTTGTTTATTTGCTTGTTTTGTTCATGACAACAGATGGCTTGGATGGAGTCCCTGGGCCCCTGTTCACTAGTCAGGTATGTGGAGCTGTGGGCCTTCCCAAGCCAGAGAGGAACTAGAACGGCAAAAACAAAAACAGTTTGTAAGCAACTGTACTTTTTTGCAGCTTGAATATGTTTTATATCCCGGCTTGGGGTCATCCCTATGTTCCCCGGGTCCTATGTTCCCTGCAATCAGGGAACTTAGGACCCTTTTTTTTAAAAAGGGTTCTATGTTCCCTGTTGTTTCCAAGTAGACTGCTGCCGCATGGCAAAGCGCAGGTTGTTGTTGCATTTATGACAGGTTAAGTGTAGGGATGGTTTTGGAAAGGGTTAGATACAATCCGGGGAATATAGAACCCGTGGAACATAGGTACTCTCCCCCTGGTTCTCACCAGAGGAATGTATTGGATGCCAACTAGTAGAGTTCGGCGGTAGAACATTAGTAAACCTACCGCAGCGTCATACGGTATCGGTAGCACAGAGCAATCGGTCTGGACCTTAAGCTCAGCGGTATCGCGCTGTGTCTCTCATCTCGGACTGGAGCGTTGACTGGCAGGTCGCGAGTTCGAGTCCCAAGTGGTTAACTAGTGCTGGATGAGTTTGTTTACAGTGGCTCCATACATAGTCTACATTTAGGAAGGCTGCAATGAAGAGGGCAGAAGGCGAGGCCTTATCTGGTCAGGAGAAGAGGGAAACCACCAATGCCTTCAAAACTGTTCTGTTGTTCTTCTAAAGAAAGATTGAATGTGCTAGATTCAGTGCTTAATTTGTCAAACGGGAGGTCCCGGAGCACAGAGGATGGGTGACTCCCCCAGGAGGGGGGATCTGTGATGTCTTTCCCTGAGGTTCCATCCAAGCTTCCGGAGCTCTCGTCTGAGGTTCCGGAGCTAGCTCCCCCTTGCTCCCCCTCAAATTAAGCACTGGCTAGATTCAACATTGCAATGCTGCCTGGCACGTGTGTCCTCGATCTGTTCTCAATCCTGATGTCTGCTAAAACATGGTGGGGGAGGGGGGGAGGGGTCACTGTGGCGCACTGCCCAGGGGTACCCAGGTTCGAGTCTTGCCTGGATCATTTCCCAAACCTACGCCGTCCCGTCTCTCTACTCCTCTTCTCTCGACTGTCCTGTCTTATAACAAAGGCACAGAGGGCCCCCAAAAACATAACAAAAACACATGAGGATGGGTTGGATAAAATGTCAGACACCGAAAAAGATGCTTACGGTATCAAGCACTAAGATAGCACGGGTGATAAAATGCTCCAATGTAGTCAGACTGATATACAATGTGATGAGAGTTAGCATGGGTCCTGCAGCTTGGGATGGGAGGGGTGATGAAACTGGCTGCAGTAGCTAAGCAGAAACAGCCAGAGCCTTTGGGGGGGGGGGGGGGGGGGGGTCTGTGTGTGTTTGTGTTCACGTGCGTGTCTGTCTCTGTGTGTGTGTGCGTGCGTGCGCGTGTGTGTGTGCGCGCACATGTGTACATGTGTTGATATATATTGCATGATGTCTGTGTCTGTTGTCATAGGCCCTTTTACTGTGCGATCATATGGATTTTATTTTAAAAATGACTCAATTCCTCATCAAGGACATCAGAGAGGAGTGTGGTTGATATTGTTATTTCCATGGTGTGTGTGTGTGTGTGTGTGTGTGTGCGTGCGTGCGTGTGTGTGTTTGTGTGTGTGTGTTTCCATGGTGTGTGTGTGTGTGTGTGTGGAGGGGGTGATGTTACCTTCTGGGAACCATTACACATCACATCAAGTCTGCATACTTACTTTAGTATTGAACTGGAGAACAAAGGCATCTTCGAATCACTCTGCAGAGAACACAGTAACGTCACAGGCATTATGCTCTCCTACTCGTTACTTTGAGGACGTTCATCATTGACAAAGAATGCTGCGTGTTTTCACACTACTGACTGAAGCACAACAGGGAACCAATTTAGCCCCAATGAAGCCACTGTAACCTTTGTTAAAAACACTGATAAACAAATTCTGTTCTTCAGTGAAATACTGCAAGGAAAAATGACGGCTAGTGTTTCTCAACAGGGGCTCTACAGCCCCCCAGGGGGCGTTGGGGAGCCCAAGGCGGGCGTGATGAAGGATACAGCTGAGTGGGCCGTGCTGAGTTGCCATTGAAGGCATTAATCCATTATTTTGTATGAAGGGGGGCGTTGGCAGGCTTATGATGAGGTCAAGGGGGCATTGCGAGGCCAATGGTTAGGCCCAGGGGGTGAATGTATATAATTATTTTGCCCCCCATGAGTCGTGAGAAGGTGCAAAATTTCTAAAAATCATCTGTTCTGTTAAGTACAGTTAGTTAATCCATAGCTTTTAATTATGACTGACACTATGTAAATATGTGACGAAATTTGCCTTCCAGAGGGGCCCACAGCAACCTGCAGCCTAGGGGCCCCAGGCCATCTTAATACTGCCTTGTCAATGGGCTAATGCACCATACCATCATATCGAGGATCTAGGTTAAAGTCTGACCCGAGCGAGGTCACTTCTTGGTCATTCCTTCCCCGTCCCCTTCCCTCTCTCCCCATGTGTTTCCTGTCTCTCTTCACGGCAGTATCTCAAATAAAGGTGCAAAAAGCCTATCAAATGTATCTTTTAAATCTTTTTAAAGAAGGAAAAAGACCCACATCAGAGGAACCCTCTGAGTCCTTAAGAGATGCCAGGTTCTATCTAGAGATCCACAAGCCCAAATATGGAGCGAGGCATAACTTTCCCAGGACTGGAGACCCATCTGCAATGTGATAGACACGGCTCACAGATGTCTCGTATTGATCTCTATTAAACCCACTCGTTTATCAGACACGTGGAAGAGATCTGCAATCGTGTGATTTCAGACAGATGTGAAATAAACACTGTTATTGTGGACACCCAATGCAGAGAACTTAAAGACCAGGGGTGCATTACTCGAAAGCGTAGTTGCTAACTATGGTAGCTACTTTGTTGGTTGCAATGCAATTTCCCATTGGCAACTACCAAAGTTGCAAACTGCTAAAAGCTACGCTTTCGAGAAATGCACCCCAGGAAAGGAAGAGCCTCAGGGATGGGGTCGGGGGTACGGGTGTGAGATAGGGGGGGCTTTTTCCACTATACATGGGGTTTTTTGTTTATAAACATGGTGTTGTGAGGAGGGGAAAGATACTGGCAGCCAACCATGTGAGCTAATTTTTTGACCAACAGCGGTTTCCAACAATCAGAGGTTGAGTTGAGCGCAGCCAGGGTCGCGCAGCCAGAGGAAAACAAAAAAAAGAAAACCCATGTATGGGATACTGACAAGCCTGTGTGTGTGTGTGTGTGTGTGTGTGTGAGAGAGAGAGAGAGAGAGAGAGAGAGTTACTAATGCCCCCCATGTCAATTAAGCCCCGCATCCTCTCAGCTGTGTATTTCTCCCCAATAGCAATATGGAGTGAGATGCCTTGCTCAAGGGGCACTTCTGCCTTAACCTACTGTACTGCTTAATGTGGGATTCGAAGCTACAACCATCTGACTGCTAAACCCTCACAATTACCCCATGACTGCTCACTCCCCATTGAGAAACACCACCCTAGAGCAATGTGGGGTGAGGTGCCTTGCTCAAGGGGCACTTGGGCCTTTACCTACTGTACTGCTTAGGGTGGGATTCAAACCTACAACCACCTGACTACTAAACCCTAACAATTACCCCATGGCTGCCCACATTTCAAAGGGTAAATGCCATTACACCCCTTAGCCCTACGCCGATCCCATTTGCCTCCGTTTTGCGCGTCCGTGTGTAGGCGTAGTGGCATCCCGATTCACGTTCAGACAGATGGGTAGGGGTGCGGCGAAGGGCTTTCCACCCCTCCGTACGGAGATTTTCCGACACCAGACTCCACGACGGAGGGCTTCGACAGGTTTCCCTGAATGCATTGCGCATTCCTCTAAAAATTGGCAGCAAGCCACGGCACCCAAAACAGCACACAAGTTTAAGTATTTTCGCAGCAATTGACGGTGGTTTTGAAGTGGTAATCATTATTCCATTGTACTAAGTTTAACATTGTCCTAATGTGTGATGGCCCTTTTCTCAGTGAAACGCACATGAAAATCACTATTAACATCAACTGTGAGTGTCATTCCTTGATTGTTGAAGGGGTATCCCAATTCGAAGCGGTTGCGTTTCGAGCCCTACACCTTACAGCTTCGTTGGAAATCACGAGGGGCATGGGGAAGGCGTAGGGATAGGGGTAGAGATTAGTAATGGGAAAGGCCCAAAGTCTCATACTGAGTTGGCTTTCAGTGCCAGCAATAGCCTACCAGGTTAGCTTAGCTGCACTGTCTGAGGCGTTCAGTACCAGCCAAATGCCACGCATTACAAGGAAAACACACATAATTGCCTTTGATTGTGTTCATATTAAAATCCTTTAACCACAGCAGAAACAAGCAGAATGGTAATTGCTTTCTCCACATATGTTGTTTGTGTAGGCTGTGTGTGTGTGTGTGTGTGTGTGCGTGCGTGCGTTATTAAAAGTAGGCCAAGGGCCACTAGGGCTGGAAAATGTTACCTCTTGATTAAATCATCGGAAAAGAGAGAAAGAGAGAGAGAGAGGGAGTGAAGGACATTGAGAAAAAGAGAGGTGGAAGGAGACAGAGAGGGAAGTTGCTAAATACTATAGAAATCTCCTGTACCACGTGTTGATTTGGCAAAGCACAGCACTCGCACACATGCACGCACCCACACGTATATGGTCTGATTTGTAGTGTCTGGCCAGACTTGAGTCCTCACGTACTGTACATTGTACACATTGAGAGGGTGGATGGCTTTGTCCTGGGCTCAGCCAAAGCTGTCAGCAACCCTGCTTTATAGTGCTGTAATTCTGCACTGTTTGTTGACATTATATATATATATATCGTCGGCTTGCTACCAAAACCGCCTAAGTCCGATTTTGGGGTTTTTGGAAAACAGGCAAAAACTAATCGCCAAAGGGGGCGCCAAACATCAGTGGCGGTTCTAGGAAATCTGAGACCCTGGGCAAAGAGCAATTGTTAGTCCCCCCTAATAATTTTGTTCAAAGGAGATCTTTGCAGAACTTTACTCCCCTATCACATCTGCATCATCCTGTCATCCTGTCTATGTCATTGGTCCACTACAAACAGTACCTGTCTAAGATGTTAATTTATTTTCTTTATTTATTTTGAGTGAAGCTGCAAGTCAAACATGAAATGGCTCCTAAGGAAAACAAAACACTTTAAAATAAATTATTTGATGCAGCACAACAAGAACAATGCACTGCATATTATTTTGATAGTTATACTATTCTTTTTTATTTTTATTCCAAACTTTAATCCTGAATGACAAAAGACCAACAAAGGTCGGCGTCTGCACCTGCACTTAACACCTGTGTTATTGCTTGGTGCGTGCATTCCCAAAAAGTAGTAATTACTCAAAATAATGGAAAAAAAACTTTAATCCTGGAAATGGTGAATAATTGAAATATTTTTGTAGACCTTGTAACAATCTAGTATGCTGGTAAATCTCATGTCTACCAACAGATTTTCACAGATTTCTTTTACTTTCGGACACTTTCAGTCATATTAGTTTTCAATTAAATCATTATTTACATTCTCATCAGATTGCAGTGCCACTCAGAGTAAGCCATGCAGTGGCGTCCAATCTCCATGTTGAGGTCCCATCAGTCATGGAGGAGGATGAAGGGGTGGGGCACTTCTTTTGGTCCTTGTACTTCCTCACGAACTGTCTCCTCCTTCTGTATCATCTTTGATTCAATTCTGCTATTTTCCATGCTCATAGAACTGCCCCACCCTCCCAACCTTGCCCATGACCGAGGTAACCTGGTCATAGAACTGTGCCCCGCCCACTTCAACACCATGACTGTGGCATTCAGAATATGGTATAGAACCACTACTGGATCCATTATACATTGGAGATAGATATTCTGTGTATGCAATTATGTATTGCACTTATGATATCAACTCAATTCTGTTTTAAATCTACATTATAAAATAGTGGTTAAATGTATGAAATAACAGATTGTCATAAGAGGATATGACTTATGGTAGTCTTTTATACACCTGTGATAACATCACATAAAGCACATGATTAATAATTGTTCAATTCGTTTTTAAGGCTACAATCATAAAGTAATGTAAGGCTACAACCATTGTGTGTTAACCAGATTATCTCAGACAGATGTCTAAGGATGAAGTTTTGAAACATGGCCATTGTCTTTGAAGAGAGAGAGAGAGAGAGAGAGAGAGAGAGAGAGAGAGAGAGAGAGAGAGAGAGAGGGGAGAGAGAGAGAGAGAGAGAGAGAGAGGAGAGAGAGAGGGGAGAGAGAGAGAGAGAGAGAGAGAAAGAGAGACTCTTAACAGATGTAAATAAACTGTTTCTTGCATCAAAAATGGCTAAGTCAGTTACCCAAGTCATTCACATTGGCAGAATAATTTGTGCATAGGGCCCCAGGATGAATAGATAGGGCCCCCATACCACCTGCCAAGATCATAATAGGGCCCCTACCCCTTCCACCTGCAGGAGGGCCTTAGGCCGCCTACAGGCAAATGCCCTCCTTGTCCCTCCTATAGCTACGTTCCCTGGTCATTCATTTCTCATAGGCAGTGTATGACTTTATACATACAGATTTTTGACTCTGGTTACTGTTGTGATTGATCAATGACCCTGGCAGAAAGGCAGGGTGATGCAGTTGTGGTAGGGGAGTAAGTTTATGCATAAATCTCATTTCGACCAAATTCGGACTTAGGCGGTTTTGGTAGCAAGCCGACGATATATATATATATATATTTCTAAATTAATGTAACATTATTTAATTCCCATATTTATATATATATGGTATATATATTGCTACGGTAGTGCATTTGGTGTCGCCGTCCTTGCTGTTACTGATTTTTTTTTTTTTTTAATAGCTCAGCTCCAAGTTGTCCAATGTGGAACTACTTTGTCATCAGAAAATAGCAAAACAGTCTGGAGTATCAAAGAGCAAATAAGTAAATGAATCAAACAAATAAATAATCAAATAAGCCTGAGAAAACGTGGAAGGCAAAGTGCCTGGTTAAGGAGAGTGATTCTATCCTTTGCAGAACCACCGTCTGCTTTCAACAAGGAATGATCATCAGACGCTAAACATCAACAACATCTGCTGTAATGCAGGATCCCATCAGTGTTGCCAGACGCACGATAATTATCGTATTTGTACCATCATTTTGTCCATTTTGTCCTCTGTACGATGAAAAAGCATGATATACGATGATTTCAGAGTTGGCATTCAGTTCATTTAGATGCCTTGAAACAACAATTTAGGTCTTGTTCAATAATTTCCTCCCAAAAGGCCCCCCAAAACGATAATTTTGAGGTTTTGGTACGATAATTCCGCATTTTCCATTCTGGTAACACTGGATCCGCTCCACGTTCTCCCTTATTGCCCACCCCCCAAGTCCTCACTTTGCACTCATTGCTCTCTTCCATCACTTCTCTCCTCTCATCTGCTCGGACTGATTGTTGATTATTTGCAGAGTAGACTGATAGCCAGACAGCGGTGTGTACGGTAAAGTGAACGGATGAGCGAGCCAGCAGCCCTCAGCTGTCTGATTAGATGCAGGTAGGTATTTAACCTCTACTCCAAGCGGAGAGGTGTCGTGATTGATTTGGGCCCCACCGTTCTCTGTCCTCTTCCCAACACCATCACTGTACGATTGTTTGTATTCCAGCTCCAGACCAGGGGTGCATTTCTTAAAACTAGAGTTGCTAATTACGTCAGCTACTTTGATGTGTGCTGCACTGACTATGTCTAACTGTCTATGTCCATACCTAATTTCTGTGACATAGACTCTATGTCTACGTCTGTATGGGAAAGTAAGAAACGTAATTTCAATTTTTTGTATGAACAGCGCATGTAAAGAAATTGACAATAAAGCCGACTTGACCTGACTTGTAATTTCCCATTGGCAATTACCCAAGTTGCTAACTGGCAGCAACTATGCTTTCGAGAAACACAAGCCAGTACTTTCACTCCTTAGGACAGTTCCAGGGACACCCCAACCTCCACTCCTGCATGGAATTTGCCTGATTATCGTCGACTTTCAAATCCATCATGTTGGTCTGACCAAGAAGATAACAAAGAACATTTCTCAAACGGCCTTATTAACCCGACTCCCCCTTACGAAATTAGGCCATGGTTTTATTATAGTAACCATGGTTTTACCATGGCTTGTTGTCATTACTCTGTACTCTGAGTAGTACTCTGAACCAACTATGGTATTATTATGGCTTATCCATGTATCCATTGGATATTATCCATTATTGGGTTTATGTCCATTTCCTCATCTGCAAGCCCTTAGCATGTACGCATGTCATCAAGGCTCAAAATGAGATTGATGCGATTTGCATGAGACAGGTGCTTTCAACCAAATGAGTTGTTCACATTTACCTCCTGAACTGAGCCATGCATAGGCAAAGCAGCTGATTGGCAGACAGGTATCGGCCAAAGCTTCAGTGCATTTCTGATTGGCTGTCCAACTGATGGAGGACCTTATTGAAGAAACAGAAGGGATAGGCTCACTGATGGATAGAATAAAGAGAGTGCTCATCAAAAAAATGGGTCTCCAAATTCTCAAAAAGCCTTTATTAAGCACTGGCTTTTTACATTGTATACCATATACAGTGGGATTGAAATTTTCCATTGCTTCATTGACACAGTGTTGATCCTCCTCGTTGGGAGTACAATAAAAAAGGTTATTCACTTTGCGCCCTGTTGGCTCGGTCTCCAGGTTCACACATCTGCACAATAGGGAGGACGCCATTTGATGAGCGCATTAGGGGGGGAGTGAAGCCAGGCAGGGCATGGGAATGGGAATTGATGTGATGTGATGTAGTGCAGTGGTGACATTCACATGTCACTCTCAGCAGGGAGTCAGACAGCACAGCAGGTGTCCTTCCTTACGCAGGCTGGTGTTCAAGTCCAAGGTCTCTCTCTCTCTCTCTCTCTCTCTCTCTCTCTCTCTCTCTCTCTCTCTCTCTCTCTCTCTCTCTCTCTCTCTCTCTCTCTCTCTCTCTCTCTCTCTTTTGTGTACCGTGTGTGTGTGTGTGTGTGTGTGTGTGTGTGTGTGTGTGTGTGTGTGTGTGTGTGTGTGTGTGTGTGTGTGTGTCGATTCACATGTGAGGTGTCCGTCCCGTCCCATGCCACACTTCACATGGAGTCACTCTGCAGGTGTTCCTGCGGAAATTGTGAGTGTGTGTGTGTGTATGTGTGTGTGTGCGAGCGTGCAGTGCACATGCCTGCGTGTATGCATGCGTGCTTGTATGCGTGCATGTACATGCACGTGCTTGGGTGTGCGTTTTATGTGTGTACTGTACGGACTTGAGTGCGTGTTTTATGCATGTGAGTGTGCGTATGTGGTGACATTCCCACATCACACAGCATTGGAGACTGTGCAGGTGTTGTCCTGTGCGGAGAGAGGCTTCCAAGGCCGTGTCCAGGGAGAGGCATGCGGTTCACTCAGCAGTGCAGCTCGCGCGTCATCGAGACTCATCGGGACGTAGCCCTGAAATAAAGTCCTGATATATCCTTCCGGAGGGTTTCGAGGTCCAAAAGTTTTTCTGTGGCCTTGACAGTGAAATCACCCCCGAAATCACCACACAGCATCCTATAAGTGAGTGCTATCCTCAGAAAGCTCATAAACTTTTGATGTGTGAGTGTGTGTATCAGTGTGTACAGTAAATACGTGTTACCAGGGCTGGATTGGTTATCTGGCATAGCGGGCATTTCCCGGTGGGCCCTGTACTCTTATGGGCCCCTATTTTCATAGATGTTAAAAAAGTTACTTTTTTTTACATTTCTGAAAATAGGGACCCACAAGGGTGCAGGGCCCACCGGTGAGTCAGTTCTGTGCCGCTAATTATGAGGCGCCCCTTTAAGCCAAAAGTGCCCGGGTCCTATTTCTCCCTCAGTTCAGCCCTGCGTGTTACCATGTGTGCACAGTAAAAATGCAAAAATATAGTTAGTTGTAATTAGTCCAACATTTTCAGAGTTAATTCTCCTCAATATTGTGTACTGTCAATATTAACGGCTGTACAGTTAAAACTACACTAGCCACCTGCAGAATTTCACACTGACTTTTGACTGATCTTGACCTTTTTTACTGTGTGTATTTGCATGCTGATCCTTCCCTCCGGGGGTTGGCTTACTGTTGCTCATCTCTGAGTAAAAGAAAAGGACTCACCCGATTCTTTGCCAAAGCATTAGCAACCCAATTTTTATTTACCCAAAACGGTCATTCTTAGATAAAGCCTTTTTACAAATGAGCACATGAATACTCTTAGAACATATGTGATTAAAGAAGATAAAGTGCTTTTTAACAGTCAAAAGACCAAAGATAAACAAAGATTAAACAGGAAGCTAAAGGAACTTTAAAAGCAGCTAAATCAAGGAAAACGTAAACATTAAGCATCTGTGAACATTTGGAGCCTAAGTTGAATTTGGCTGCAGTAGGAACACCTTTGATGTCATCTAGACAGTGTGTGTGTGTGTGTGTGTGTGTGTGTGTGTGTGTGTGTGTGTGCGTGTGTGCGTGTGCGTGTGCGTGTGCGTGTGCGTGTGCGTGTGTGTGTGTGTGTTAGAGAGAGAGATAGATGTTGGCTCAACAGAAGTGCACTCAGTGTTGCCAGATTGGCTGCTTGGGATTGCCATCTGCGGGTATAAAACAGGAAAAATCAGCCATTTGGCGTTTTTTTCTTCAATTTTGTGCCCATAGAAATCAATGCAATTTGTTGAAATTGGGCGGAATTTAGCGGCTCCAGGCGGTTTTTGAGGTCCTTTTGGGCGGGATTTGATCAGACACATCTGGCAACACTGAGTGCACTGTAACAGCTAAAGGATGGTTCACTACATTGTAGTTGTGACAGTAGTATTAGAAACAGATTGGCCTCTGTGGTTCTCTCTGAGGCCTAGCTCCTGTCAACAGCTGAAAAATAGGCCTACCTGAGGACAAAAAATAAATGCAAACAAATCGAGCGAAATTCAATGTCTCATTCTGACAGTGCAGAGCTAAATATGTCGCAAGGGTGTATAAAATTGATTGAAATGATTCGTTGTTAGCTGCCGCGGGCAAAATTCACTTGTCATTGGCGTAAGATTTAACTCTGCTATGACACAGATGAGTTTTGTGTATGGATGTGAACAGAGGAAGAGAGTCAATGTTATGACGTCTGGAGAGACTGAATTCCAGAGTTGGAGAGCAGAAAGACTGATGGCTGTTTCCCATAGTAGGCCTACTGACACGAGGACACACTCTTTTGAATACACTGCAATAGCAAGGCCCATGAACACCAAGTATTCATGTCAAATTAGAACACATCCTTGTCTGTACACACTAACTTTGCCAAAACACTAGAAATCTGGCTCAAAATGACATACTTCTGTCAAAGAGTAAAACTTATTTTCACTTGACATGGTACATGGAGTCAATCAAAGTACACCAGGTTTCAAAATACTGGATATTGTTTCAAAATATCCTGCTGGATATTGTTGACATTACAAGAACTGCACAGACTTTTATGTTTCAGTTTTCCAGGTAGCCTATTTGCATGCACATTATGCCATTCACTGTGGGCCTTCCCTCGCACCCCCATCTCCCTGAGTAGCCTAGATGTTGAGGTGGCTATGAATCCCCTGCAGCCTACTTCCACCGGGCGTACCTTTACGTTCCATCTTTGTTGTTGGGCGTCTGCTGCAAGATTGGTGTATCTCAGCTTCTTCCGCTCAAAGGCCTCCTCTACAGCACCCTCTCAGGGTACCGTGAGCTCAACGATGTACACCAGCTTGAGTGAGGAAGACCACAGAACGAGGTCTGGACGCAGGTTAGTGGATGCGATTTCCAGCGAGAAGCACAGCTTTTTGTCCAAGTCTGCCAGCATTTTTCAGTCCTGTGCTCTGCCCAGCTGCTCAATGTCAGTCCTGCTGGTGATGGTGAAGCTGGTTTGACCCTCTCGAACAAAACGTGTTGGCTGTCGGTGGGGTGGAGGAGGGGGGAGCGCATTTGCACTCATCCGCTGACATTCCAGCACTGCTGCAAGACTTCTGAGCACCTGGCCCCAGTGCACATCCCACACAGCATTATCTGACTTGGCCCAAACTACTGTACTTCTCTCTACCTTGGTTTGAAATGTAAACTTTAAATCATGGCAGGGCTTGACTTGACCTGTTGCATGGGCAGGAGCAGGAGGGCAGGTGGGGTGATGACTCCCCTACATATGTTGCATATGGTGAGCAGGAGCATTGGGAGAGCAGTAGAAAGGGGATGGGGATGGGGATGGGGAAGGGGATGGGGATGGGAAAGGGGATGGGGATGGAGGGATGGGGATGGGGAAGGAGATGGGGATGGGGATGGGGAAGGGGAAGGGGAAGGGGAAGGGGAAGGGGATCGGTGGGGAAGGGGACGGGGTAGGGTAAGGGGATGAGGATGTGGAAGGGGACGGGGAAGGGGATGTGGAAGGGGGAGGGGATGGGATGGGGAAGGGGAAGGGGATGGGGAAGGGGAAGGGGAAGGGGAAGGGGAAGGGGATGGGAATGGGGAAGGGAAAGGGGAAGGGGATGGGGAAGGGGATGGGGATGGGAAAGGGGAAGGGGAAGGGGATGGGGATGGGGATGAGGATGTGGAAGGGGACGGGGAAGGGGGATGGGGATGGGGATGGGGATGGGGAAGGGGAAGGGGATGGGGAAGGGGATTGGGATGGGGAAGGGGAAGGGGATGGGGATGGGGAAGGGGATGGGGAAGGGGAAGGGGATGGGGATGGGAGAGCAGTAGAAAGGGGAAGGGGATGGGCAAGAGGAAGAGGATGGGGATGGGGATGGGGATGGGGATGGGCAAAGGGATTGGGATGGGGATGGGGAATGGGAGGGGGAGGGGGATGGGGATGGGGAAGGGGATGGGGATGGGGATGGGGATGGGGAAGGGGATGGGGATGGGGAAGGGGATGGGGATGGGGATGGGAGGAAAGTGCACTAAATCAGACTAGCGACGACAAGAGGAGTTGGCCAGAGCAAAAGCTCAGACACCCTCGAGATAACCCACCCCCCACTCCAGGGACTCTTTAAAAGCTAGCCAAAACATGGAAAACTGAAGAAAATTTAGACGTGTGTGTGTGTGTGTGTGTGTGTGTGTGTGTGTGTGTGTGTGTGTGTGTGTGTGTGTGTGTGTGTGTGTGTGTGTGTGCATTTATTTCTTTGTGAGTGTATGCGTGTGTACGTTATTGTGTTTATGTGGATGTGCATGAGTGTGCGTGCATGCGCTCCTGTGTGTGTGTGTGTGTGTGTGTGTGTGTGTGTGTGTGTGTGTGTGTGCGTGTGTGTCTGTGTGTGTGTGTGTCTGTGTGTGTGTGCGTGTGTGTGTGTGTGTGTGTATCTGTGTGTGTGTGTCTGTGTCTGTCTCTATTTGTGTGTGTGTGTGTGTGTGTGTGTGTGTGTGTGTGTGTGTGTGTGTGTGTGTGTGTGTGTGTGTGTGTGTGTGTGTGTGTGTGTGTGTGTGTGTGTGTAAAGCAGACACAAATAGAGAGACATAGTGGAATGCAGTTTGTGTATTGTGTGTGTGAATGGAGAGGGAAGGTGTTGGGGGGGGGGATTCCTGAGAGATGCAGGGAGGACATGGATGAGTGGGGGTGTCTCCTTAAACTTTCCATCAGGGCTTTATTTATGGCCCATATTGTTCTGATGATGCTTCTGTCTGTTCAGCAGACAATGCATTATAGGCTTACACTACACTACATGCAGCCAGCTGTGTTGTAGCTCTCACACACACCTCTGTAGCTACTGTGGCACTCAGTAACAGTTTGTTAAACAATGATTATGATGGTGATTCGACATAGGCCTTTATGATTTAAGGCTATGAGTCTGAGGTATTATTTTTAATATCAAAAACCTTTAACATAATGCACTGGCAGAATGGCGACAGGAGGTTTAAAGAACAATGTAAGCTCCTCTTGCTTAAAGGTACACTGTGTGAGATTTTTAGTTGTTTATTTCCAGAATCCATGCTACTCGTTTACTAATGTTATCTGTTTCATGAATACTTACCACCACCATCAAATTCAAGGTATTCATTATGACTGGAAAAAATTGCACTTTTCATACGTGAAAAGGGGGATCTTCTCCATGGTCCGCCATTTTGAATTTCCAGAAATAGCCATTTTTAGCTGCAAAAATGACTGTACTTGGGCCATACTAGAAAATATTAGTTTATTACTAGGGCTGGGACTCGATTAAAAATTTTAATCGCATTAATCTATAGGCTCTGAAATTAATTAATTGAATTAATCGCATTTTAATCACATTTAAATATCTGACTTGAGAACAGTGGATTTTTTTTCAAATGGATTTTGAATATTGTATTTGTATAATTACAATAAATAAGCATAATCTAAAAACATTGGTCTAATCCAGAACTATGTAGCTATATTATACTGCGATTCATTTTTTTAATTGCATGAATTAATTTATCGAATCACGTGATTAATTAAGTAAGGGTTAACGTTCGGCGAGAAGGTCGCTACCGTGGAATAGCAGCACGACAGAGAGAATCTTTAGACCCCGACGCGGAGCGGAGGGGTCTTGTTCTCTCTGAAGTGCTGCTATTCCTCAAAGCGACCGACTCGCCGAAAGTTAACCCGCTTATTATATGGATATACTTAGAAGACTCACACATGGCTGGGACATTTCTTTAGGCCTATTTAATGTTAAGATTGTTGCTGCGCAAAACAAAACAGTGCCGTTGTGGAACACCGCTTGGCAACAGCTAGGTAGCCAGGACAACAGGTGTTGTCTATCACAGCAGCTGATTAGAGTCTTGTTGAAAAGTCGCTTTAGCAGTGAAAAGTCTTGTTGCCATTGACAGCGGTCTGTTATAGACCAACCCGTCCGTTATCGAAAAATAACAGACGTGCGAACGTTGGGGAGCCCCGTTGAAATGAATGGAGCATTCGACTGATGACGTCACAACCATATAATAATAGAAATTAATGCATTAATGTCCCAGCCCTATTTATTACGTAGTGAACTTTCATGAAAACGTCAAATTTGGCAATAGACAATCAAGTTCCAATGAGCAGCATAGTTGCAGTACCTTTTTTGACCATTTCCTGCACTGTGTACCTTAACATAATGCACTGGCAGAATGGCGTCAGGATGTTTAAAGAACCATGTAAGCTCCTCTTGCCTAACACAACATAATGTGATTTACTGGAGCTCTTACACACACCTGGTTTCTGTAGCTACTGTGACACCCAGATACAAACAGTAGGCCTATACTATATACTGGTCATATACCGTAGCATAACTGATACTTCCGTGACCGTGAGACTGAATGTTTAGCAAAATGCAAATAAAATTAACATTTCTGTAATTCAAAAAACAATTTGCAAGACTCACTCAAAAAAGTAAGCATGAAATAAGCCAAACATTAAAATCCAAAACCAGCCTTATATTAGGAAAATAAGTTTGAAAAACACTTGGAACTAGCACTACATTTACTTAACTCTTTAAGTTTCAGGGCCTTTC
>NC_085874.1:27553950-27556450 GCF_034702125.1 Engraulis encrasicolus
CGTCTGGTTCTGTAAAATGCTAACAGTAGCTTACCCGGCTAGCCCGGTCAGTTCATGGCAGTCTATGAGAGATTCGGTGCATCTCGGCTTTCTGACTGGAATAGAATGTTAAATATTGGTATTTACAAAGGCCTAAACATATGGTCAGCAAGCAGACAAGTTATACGAACGATCTTCTAAGTATCAACGGATCTCGTCATTTAAGAAATTGTTAATCAAACAATTTCAAATGATATAGCATCAGCCGATCATATTAGTTTATACAACTAATTAACAAGCCCGAAATTGCTCAACATTTCGCTAGTTGGTGATGTGATACATTCCGTATCACATGATTTGCATAATCAAGATGGCTGCTAGCATGGGTTCACCTGGAGGTGCGCACACACACACACACACACACACACACACACACACACACACACACACACACACACACACACACACACACACACACACCCGTCTGCTGTATGCGATCTCGCTGTGTCTGAGCTGGAGGGAAGCTGCCCTGCTAGGTAGCTCCGACCGGGACTATTGTCGGCCACGCCCCTACAGTTTGCTGTGTGTGGATTCAGTGTGATTGGTTGTTGCGCCATCCGTGGCATTGAGTGCCAAGGAACAAGACCTGGCGGAATGCAATGGAAAGAAGCTTTGGGACTCGATTAGGCAAATGACGAATATGACTGCTAGAAGGAAGCCCTTGTCTGCTCCCAATGAAAGTGTTCGTGCAAACGAGCTGAATAATTTTTACATGCGTTTTAATGCGGATAATAATGCTGAATGTGCGGGGGTTTTGGAAAATGTAATATGTGATATGGATGCGCATAGGGTAGAAATCAAGTTGGATACTGTGGTCAAAACTTTTAGAGGTATAAACTCCAAGAAGGCAACAGGTCCGGATGGTCTGTCAGCCTTTACCCTGAAGTCGTTTGCGGATGAATTATCTCCAATTTGGCTTAAATTGTTTCAACTATCCATCGACTCCCACAGCATTCCAAAGTTATGGAAGACTTCAATCATTTTACCGATCCCAAAAAAACCTAGCCCTCAAGAGGATAATGACTATCGGCCCGTGGCCATAACCTCTAATGTTTTTAAATGTTTTGAGAAGATAATGGTTGGGAAATTGCGCATGAGTGTTCAACCTGCTCTTGATAAGTACCAGTTCGCTTACACTGAGATCCGCAGCACAGGAGATGCCATTGCAACCATAATGCATCTAGTGCTTAAACACCTAGAGAATCCCACAGGTTACGCCATACTTCTTTTTATTGATTTCAGCTTCTGCTTTTAATTTAATCCAGCCACACATTCTCCTTGAAAAAATTAATTCAGCTGAATGTAAATCCGTTTTTAATTAAGTGGTATTATTCTTTTTTATCAAATAGGCCACAAGGGTCAAGTTCAATACTACTTTGTCGGATACAACGTGTTGCAGTATTGGCGCGCCCCAAGGTTGCGTCAGCTCACCATTTTTGTTCACTTTGTATACGAATGATTGTGTCAGTTCAGGGCCAAATCAGTACATTATTAAATTCTCGGACGATACTGTTATTCTTAGCCTGCTCTCTAAAAATGATAATGATAAGGTAAACAGCCACCAAACAGCTATAGATACATTTGTTGACTGGTGTGATTCACACTTACTACACATCAATACTAAAAAAAAAAACAGTAGAGATGGTGGTAGACCCCAAATCCCTCTGTGGCCAGGGTGCAGTGGCAGTGCATGGCCAGGCCATTGAACAGGTTAAAACTTTTAAGTACCTGGGGTTGTAACATATAGATAGCGACCTTAGCTGGCACACCCACCAGGTCACCAATGTCTGTTTCCAGGATACACCAGCGTCTCTCCATTTTTTTGCGCAGACTCAGAGTCTTTGGAGTGTGTTAAAAAACATAATGTTAATCTTCTATAGAGCCACAATAGAGTCTGTTCTCCGTTATGGGATTACCAGCTGGTTTGGCAATCTCACAGTTAAACACAGGGCAGAAATCTCAAGACTTATTAAAAATGCAGGTAAGATTATGGGGGTAATGCCCCCCCTTAACCCGCAGGAGCTCTTTGAGCAGGGCCACTATCAGTCAGGCGAATGCCATTGTAGCGGATGGTGATCATGCACTAAATGAGAAATACTTCTTTCTGAACTCTGGGAGGAGGCTCAGACTCCCTTGGTGCAAATATAATCGTTTTAAAAATTCCTTTAATACCCCATTCAATCAAGCTACTGAATAAACAGGGAATAAGAGAGATTGAGTGGGACAAAATTGACCTCTGTAGCTAGTGTTGGTGGGGATGGAAACTAGGGTAAATGATGGGAGGGGGGGATATGTAAACATGAATGTATCCCGTGTTTTACTATTTATCTTATATTTATTTATTTTTTTAAATGTAAAACTATGGAATGGATGTAACCTATTATTTATTGCAGGGTGAAGGTGTGGTTGGTTGTAGGACGGTGTGTGTGTGTGTGTGTGGGGGGGGGGTACGAAGCTGTGT
>NC_085874.1:27561450-27563950 GCF_034702125.1 Engraulis encrasicolus
AGTTTCTTTACATGCTAATATGAAGACTGAATCTGACATTTGGAAAACAGGACGGCATGAAAACGCCTCTAACCAGTTTTAAATATTCATTCTTGCTGAGGGAAATAATGCCATGTCTACACTTTCTGTATTATATGAAAGATAAATGTGTGCTAATGTCCAAAACATCATTGGATGCAGTTAATAGTTAGTGGAATTGGCAAATAAAATCCATGGACTTAAAAGCGCAGTCGAATCGTAGAATCGTAGAATCACTCACATACAGTAATACATAAAAAATGCAAACATTAACAGCAATGAAACATACTTTTCAACACACATGTGCATGCATGCACACACACACACACACACACACACACACACACACACACACACACACACACACACACACACACACACACACACACACCCTGAGCACAACGAGTAAGCACAACACATGCTGCAGCCATAAACCACATTGCTACCAGCACCACAGAGTCAGAGTGAGGTATGGTATCAGCTCATGAGGTCTGGCGGTAAATACCCCATGGCCGTAATTAAAGCTCATTAGAATGCAATCAGTGGAATTGGGAGGAGAACACTTAACAGCTGTGTGTGTGTGTGTGTGTGTGTGTGTGTGTGTGTGTGTGTGTGTGTGTGTGTGTGTGTGCGTGCTTGCGTGCGTGTGTGCGTATGTGTGTGTGCGCGCTTGTCTGTCTGTTTGTGTGCACACGCATGTGTGTGTGTGTGTGTGTCCATATTTGTGTTTGTTTTCGTGTGCTGACATCCCTCTTAAACATGACCGATTACTCCATCTCAACCTGTCAATTTTTTGTACATGCATGTGTGCTTAGCTAGAGGAAAAGCCATGAAGGTTAATTGATCTTTCCTGTCAGCGTCCCCATGGTTCAACAAGTATTCCTACATTGAAAACATGCATCAGTTCAAAAGGAATTGTTTTTTAATCCGAATTCATTTAACTCAATGACAGAGCATGAGATCATAAGCACCCACACTATTTAATTCTCTCAACAACAACTTTCTCCTTGTCTCCTCCCAGACAGGCCTACCAATCAGGGCTTGACAAGACATGAACTTTTTTGCTTACCGGCCATTGTGGCTAGTGGTTTTCCCAATTCACTAACCATCCAGCTATTCTACTAGCCAATAATTTTACATTGTTTTTTTTCTTTATCATGACACTGTACATATCAACTTCAGAAGATGAGGTGCTGAAGCAAGAAGACAAGCGCACTTCTACATGGAAATAACTCAAACAATTAGAAACCGAGTAACTGAGCCTTTTCTTGAACTAAATATGAACAGTTGATACAAAGTGCAAAATAAAGACTATTCTGATATGTCATATCATAGAATAAGCTACCTGCCAAATTGGTCAGTGAGACTGAAATTATTACTAGACACAGCCAAGTTTTACCAGCATTTGGTCGGTTGGCTGTTGCAAGTGTCAAGCCCTGGTACCAATATATGTCTTTTACAATTATGCACTACAATGGCTCATGCAAAGTTATCATGGGCACATATGCAATTGTCATTGAGCTACGGTATATGCACAGGCTAAGCTACCGTACAATAAGCCTACACCTGGACATGGATTTAGTTAACACCCCACCCAGTGTGTGGATTGCATATGGACGCCTATTTCTAACCCTGATGATCTTGGACTTGGCTTGGACTGATAGTCTGGCATTTCCTGATGGACTGACAGTCCTCGGGGGCTGGTGCTCTTGGTTTTTTTTCTATTTTGTTAGAGACTGACCAGCAATTTGGAGGGGGGCATGCAAAAATACACAGGCCTTTTTTGTCTCAGGCCAGCCCTACTGTAGACTACAATTGATGAGTTCAGATGCAAAACTCCCAAAGTGCCATTTCAGAAAATAATCTTAATTCATTTTTGTTTAATACAAAGCTATCAAAATTGCATATATTGTTTTATTTTATGTATGTAATATAATTTATATGTATTATCAAGTACTTGAATGTAAACCAAAACAACAACACGGTTCTCTAAAAATATAGAAGTGCAGGTCTTCAGAAATGGAGTTAGGGGGTTTTGCATCTGAACTCTTATATTGTACATGTCCAGGGTACACCAACTGGAGAGAAAACTTTGGGTCCATGATGGTCGCTTTGACAATTGTGAAAGGATGCTGATGTGCAGTTTGGGAAGATGCCAGGTGGCGAAGATCTGACAAGACTCTGTGTAACGGAGGCTAACTAGCACAGAGTTGGCGTGGAACGTTGGTAAACCTCCCTCCGATAGCTTCATACAGTCTCGTGCCGTTGGGCCAAGAGACTAGTCTCTTGGCCCAGCGGTATCGTACTGTGTCTCCCATTGCCGGACCGTTGTAGTTGACGAGATCGCACGTTCGATCCCCGAGGGGGGTGAACAGGTGCAAGATGAGCTCCGTCACATTTGTTAGGAAGACATTAAGGTGCCGCTGATACGGGGGGTGATTGCAAGGCGACATGACAAAACATTTTATCAGGAGTGCCTGGT